>NC_141028.1:6675000-6727500 GCF_052040795.2 Danio rerio
TTAATATATCATATTATAATTCAATATATCATTCATTCATTCATTTTCTTGTTGGCTTAGTCCCTTTATTAATCTGGGGTCACCACAGCGGAATATATATAATATAATAATATATATAATATATATAAATATAATATATAATATATATATATAATATAATAAATTGTATAATAATAATAATAAAATATAAATACAAATAAAAAATAAATCAGAACAAACTGTACATTTAAAATCCAGCATTTATGGATTAAACAGCAATAATAAATAAAAATACAATTTATAATAATCTAGGTGCGTGTGTGAGTGTTTGCAAGCGCATCACTGATGTTTTTGTTGGTCTCCTCTCTTTATGCGACGGGAATTAATGTATTGTGCTGCTACAAAGACACAATCTGATATAAACTCACTCTCTCTCAATTCAATTAAATTTAAAAGAGCTTTATTGGCATTACTTTTTTTTTGTTTTTATTAATTTTTTTGTCAAAACATTTTAGATTATATAGCCTAAATAACAAACAATATTGTAAAGTGATTATACAATACATTTACAGAAAAAAACACAATTATAATTTTTAATAAATACAGAACAATACTCTCTCTTGCTTTCTTTCTTATGATTGATCATGGGAGAATTTTTATCTTTAAAATATATGTATATATTACAAAAAAAATCAGTTTACAGCGATTTAATTTAATTTAATTATTTATTTCATTATTTTTGTTTAATCCTGATGACTGATATAGTCGTGTTTTAAAATCCAATTATTGTGTTGTGTGCTTTTGAACAACATAAACTTTAAATGTATGGATTTATTAAACATCTAAACATTAGATTGTAATTTTAACAAACACCTGTTACATCAGACCTCACTGCAGACTAATATGGGATTTTAATATCAAATACAATTTAAAAATCTGAAAACTAATTTTTAGATAAGCTATTGTGTAATATATGCTGTTTATACGCATTTCAGAATGAGAACAAAATAGTTTTGGTGACTCTTTAGATTTACAAGTTAAAACAAAACTGGACAGACAAGCATCTGTTTCCTATTTCAGAAATATTCTATATATTTTCTCACCAGATATTATATTCAGTTTAGGAAATAAATATATTGTCGTATCTCAGTTATTTCCTGGTCTTAAAATATGATTATTTGTTTTTTATATAACAAAATAATTGCACTGGTGTAATTTTAGTGTAAGCTCATTTATGATCCACACGAGGGCGCAATTTCACCACCAAAACAATTACAGTGAACGTCAATTTATCATCAGAATAAAAACAAAAAACCTGACAACGATCTATCCAGGGGTTTTTACAACAGCAGTATTATAATCATGGCACATACGCCCAAAAAATGCCAAATATTTTCGTGGAAGAGATTCCTATCATACAATGGGAATGTCCTAAACAAATATGTATTTATTTGTTTTGTTTTATTTTTTGCATAAAGAAAATTTATATTAGAAATGTAAAATACACACAAATAAAAAAGTTAATTACTGAAAAAAATACTTAAATATATGCAAAATATTTGTTACATTATTAAACTACCTATTAGCATAAATTATTTATTATTTACATACATCTATTTACATGTTCTAATCACGTTTTTATCTTGCTGATCAACTGTGATTTTTTTAAATAATAGCAAAAGTCTTGTCGCCTATCCAAGTTTTAGAAACAACAAATAATATCTTGACTTCTAGTTGATCATTTGGTATCAGAAGTGTCTTATATGAAAGGTAAAGGCCTCTAGATTACGCCTATTTGACCACAATAAAATATGATCATGCCTTGCTTATTAATGATTTAATTAGGACAGTAAAGTCTGACTTTGCTGAAACAAAAGTTGTGTCACTGAACAGAAATAATGTCCAGTATAGAAAATAAAGTCATGCTGCAGAGGAAACAGAATGAATATTGTGTCTGACTCCATCATGAGCTTGTAGGACTGCATCCATACATCTCTGCAATGACTCAAATCACTGATTAATAAACTCATCTGGAATGGCAAAGAAAGCTGCAGGACTTCCAGAGTTCATCAAGATTCATTGGATTCATCTTCAATGCCTCCTCCTTCATCTTACCCCAGACATGCTCAATAATGTTCATGTCTGGTGACTTGGCTGGCCAATACTGGAGCCCCTTGACCTTCTTTGCTTTCAGGAACTTTGATGTGGAGGCTGAAGTATGAGAAGGAGCGCTATCCTGCTGAACAATTTGCCCTCTCCTGTGGTTTGTAATGTAATGGGCAGCACAAATATCTTGATACCTCAGGCTGTTGATGTTGCCGTCCATTCTGCAGATCTCTCGCACGCCCCCATACTGAATGTAACCCCAAACCATAATTTTTCCTTCACCAAACTTGACTGATTTGTGTGAGACTCTTGGGTCCAAGCTGATTCCAGTAGATCTTCTGCAGTATTAGTGATGACTGGGATGCAGTTCAACAAATTATTCAACAGAAACTTACTGCCACTTTTACAAATGATCAACTAGAAGTCAAGTTATTATTTGTTGCTCTCACAATTGGAGTCAACGACAAGACTTTTGTCAGGTAGTGTGTGTGTGTTTGTGAGGGTGTATATATATATATATATATATATATATATATATATATATATATATATATATATATATACATGTATGTATAATACATTTTAAACAATTAATTTACTGTATAATAGTTTACTTTATTATTTCTCTTCATTTATTAGAATAAAATGTTTTTCAATTATTATTTTTGTCCAAATATTTCCACAGATGCTCCCTCAAAGGCCCTTTTAGCCATGAAAACAATAAGCATTCGGTTTAAAACTAATTATTTATTCATAAAGCATTTCTATGCAATGGCCATAAGATCACAGGCATGAATATATTATGCATCAATAAGTTAAATACAGTAGCATGACATCACATATTAAACATGGAAATTATGCTTTATTCAAATCACATTTATTCAAATTTAAAAACCAAATTATTTTGCTTTCAATTTCAAGGGTGGTTTGAAACTGTAATGTTAAACACATGAGTATGTTCTTTAGAACTGGTCAAAAAAAAAAAATCCACCATATACACCAGATTGTGTATATATATATATATATATATATATATATATATATATATATATATATATATATATATATATATATATATATATATATATATATATATATATATTATTTATTTATTTAATGGATTACTATGGGGTTTGCAAATATATGTTATGAAATAACATGTGGCATGTTTTGAGACATTTTTTTTTTGTTTCAGGCTTTGTTCCCTGTAACACATATAGTGTCATTTAATCTATAATACAGTGATTTTGCTCACACGAAACCTCTAGTTCATGACTTCACCTTCTCAGTCTATAGATGTGTAAGAAATGAGCCTGTCAGGAGTTTTTGACACACCGGCGGCAGTGCCGGAACACAGGCTGAGATCTCTGTCAGTCGTCAAAGTCTGGGATGTCATCATAGGAATAACCTCGATAACCCTTGGAGGCGTAATAGGCGATGCGCAGGTGGTAAAAGCCCGGAAGAAAGACCAGGATCCCAATAATCAGCACAGGGATGGTGCGATCGCGGTGCTGAGAGACACACACAAACAAACACAGGGTCAAACACAGCAAAAATAGCTGCTTCTTTATTTTAGTCAGATCTGAGTTTCAGTAGTCATGTCAAAGCCGTAAGTAAATCAGCATATTATCATCTGTAAAAACATTGCTGGAATTAAATGCTTTGTTTCCAGTAAGGACTGAAAGAAACTTGTTCATGCTTTTATCAGCAGCAGAGTGGATTACTGTAGTGGACTCCTCACTAGCCTTCAGAAAAAGACAGTCAGACAGTTGCAGCTCATCCAGAACTCTGCTGCCAGAATTTTAACCAGAAGCAGAAAATCAGAGCACATCACACCTGTCCTCAGGTCTTTACACAGGCTCCCAGTCACATTCAGAATAGATTTAAAAGTATTACTACTGGTCTGTAAATCACTAAATGGCCTGGGACCTAAATACATTACAGATACGCTCAATGAATACAAACCTAACAGATCACTCAGATCTTCAGGATCATATAAACTAGAAATTCCAAGAGTTCAGTCAAAGCAGGGTGAATCAGCCTTCAGCTATTAAAAGTGCCCCTGCTGCTGGAATCAGCTGTCAGAAATGATCAAGGCAAGGAGGGAGGAGGCAGGGAGGGGTTTTGCGCTCGTGCACATACGCTCAGTTTAACGTTAATTCGGATATACAAAGAGAATATGCGTGTGATTCCGCGTACGCAGTGTTTCATACATCTGAATATTTTACTGCATAAGCACATTTACAGCTTTGTGCGATTTCAACGCAAGTCTTTATGAGGCCCCAGATCCACAACATCAATGGGTTTGGAGGACAGGGTGTTGGTGGGCAAAGCGAGGCCTCATGAATCACTGAAAGTCGAAGCAAATGTGTCGAAGCTTCAAAACGTTTCGAAACCCCACTCTACGGTGACACCTAGTGGTAATTTATGTATTGTACTGAAACAGCTTCAGTTAAGAACAGTCTACAAATTGAAGTATTAAACCCCACATTGTAGAATCGAATTTTCAAGTGATTTAAGCCTAGTTCACACTACAGGATTTTAAACATCAGCAGATCGCTGTGCTGTTCACACTACATGACTTGACTTAGTGTCTTTTGATCTCTGTGGTGTTCACACTACGCAACACTCCGTGAACGATCCACAAGAGGGGGGTCACACACTACATGATCTGACAACATTTCATTCCCCATCAGCTCATTCAAGCTACCAAACCACAGCCAATGAAAATTTGAGGGAGGAGTCGTCAGAAAAAGCTGAACACTATTGGCTGCTTGCGTGCTGATGACATCACTGACAGCTTTTCAACCTTTAGAGAAAGCATTTAAAAACATCGTCAAATCAGCTGATTTATGAGCGGATTAATCACTCATCTGCAAGGTTTGAGTGGATAGATACACAGAGAGTTTTTAATTTTTGTAATTTTATAACTCTTTGAAATAAAACTAACATATTTATAACACCCTGCCGTTTTCTAACTATCAGTGTATTTCTTTCTGACATTGTTATTTTTTTATTACAAAACAGTAAAGAACTGAGCATTTCTGCCTTAAATTACCATATTGGTCAAAATGACTGCATGCATGTCTGATACTTTTCACTGTGACTTTAAATATGTGTGCATTTTCTTGCCTGACAACTTCCTGCTAACATAAACAAAACTTTCTGATGGCAAAAACATCAATTTACTTCAGATATCTTTCAAAACAGCATATTATGTGCTGTTAAATAGCTCCTGTTTGAAAGTGAAAATGAAAGCCAAGCTTTTAAGTGTTTTAGTATCTTAACTACATATTTATAGGCTGTATTACCAAAAAAATATTATATTTTTAGGGTAATGGTGTCATTAAATATGATGCCAGACATTCAAAGCTTAATTTTAATATCTCAATAGAAGCTTTAATTGTAAATATGTTGTGACAATATAGCGTTTCATATAAGAACCGTCAGAATGAGCAGTATGGCAATTCTAATAGTTACAGAATTCTAGTTCCACTGTTAATATATCCTCCTCTCATGTCTGTGCTAACGCAGAATGAAGCCAGTGCACCGATGCCCATTCTGACCAATCACAGATGTTTCTGCTGAGCTCCTGAAAACACAGGCATTCAGCTCATGCTGATATGCTCTCTCATTGGCTGTAGCTCGTCACTACATCTGACCACACGTGGGGTTGAGTTGGCCGACTGCTCTGGAATATTTAGCATGCTGAATGTTGGATTTCCGTCTGCGAGGTGTCGGCGACGTGTCAGCGAGCCTCATTGATGCGTTGTTCAGTAGTTCACACATAAAGAGCGGCGAGCGCCGAGCACCCGCAGATTTCTTCCCGATCACAGCCCGATCTGTCGGCGAGCTCGTTAACTTCCAAATCGGGCTCAAATCAGGCTTAAAATCCTTTAGTGTGAACTAGGCATTAGTAGAGCGGTTAGGGTTCCTGACTATCATGCAGGGATAGTGGGTTAGAATCCAGGCTGATACAGCTTTTTTTTTTAAAGTGCTTTAATATCAGTTTGAAATGCTTTTGTTCTTTTATCGTTTTGTTTAAACACTGGTCTGACATCCGAATAAACACTTTGTGAATAAATATGTTTTGTTTTGGTCATAAAACAGGGCTGTTGCTAGATCAGACACGGCTGTGGCCAGAAGTTAACAGGAATTATTTATATTATTCATTAAGTTTCCCATTGTATTTCATTAACGTTTACCCAAAACCTAAACACAACCATCACAGTACTGTAAACATATAATTATTGTTTTACAGTGTTACAAAAATGATGCCAAATTGATGACGAAAATAATAAAAACAGAAAACAGAAAACAGAAAATAATAAAACTGACAAAACTCATACTGACGTCATCTTACGGAATAAATATTTCTTTTTTCAAAACAACAAAAACATGTAAACATCATTCACATATTCAAAACAAAGGCTAATAAAAATGCTGTGAAACACATTAAAATAACAAAGTTCCATAAATAAATAGTCCTTTGAGGCATTTTATAGTGCAGTGTGAGTGTAGGAAAATCCTAAATCTTAGATTGTTTCAGCCTGCATGCAGTCTCTGCTCTTTTAACAGTAAGCACCAGTGTGGATATCCAGGCGGATTCTCCCACGTCTGTGATCTAAACACAGCTCTATTATCTGGACTAACTCGAGAAAAGGGCAGATTGCAGGTGGAGGGGTTTCTTAAGAGCTGTTACTAATGCTGAGCATCTTTCTGGGGGATTAATCTCCACATCAGGTGCCGCACAGCAAGAACACACTGTAATCTCTCAACATTGTGTCAACAAAACAGTGGTAGTGATGAAACAAAGTGAGAACTGAATTTTCACTGCAAATAAAATCCATAAAACAACAATCAAATGAATGCACGCTTGCACTAATAAATGCATGGAGGACTTCTCTAGAAGCAGAATAAAGGCAGAAGCAGAGCATGAAAGCAAGGCATAAAGCTGTAATAATATGCTGTTGCACTCACATCATTAACTTCAAAGTATCCTGCTAACAGGAGAGACCCGATGATGATCAGTATGGAGCCGATGAGGAAGAGGCCGGTTGCCAGGGCGATCGCTTTATACGGGACTTTAGGTGGACTCCTCTTAAACTGAAGAGAGGGGGGGAAATTGCTCAATATTACAAATGCAGAATTAAAAATCAGAGCAGAGAGTATCATACATGTTCAGTAAAATATGAACAATGCATTGAACTTTGGATTTGCATCGAATCAGTGATATAAACATTGAATCATTTATAAATATAATATGTATTACAATATTATTTATAAATAATAGTTATAATATTAGGCAAGATAATAAATATCTGAATGTAAATTTAAGTAATAAATGCATTAATGTTTTTTGTACAGTACATGACAGTGTGTCTTGCATGTTATTTTATTTTAAGAAAAAAAAGAAACACTTTTATCATGATTTACCCGCTAAAAAGTCATGCACTATAACTATATTTTATATAGCAAAATATCTTTGAAACAAATTATTTGATAACTTTATTTAGGGCTCACAGTTTGGCCTCAAATATACTTATTCAAGAGTTCACACTTAGCTGACGATTGATTATAAAGGTAACACTTTACAATAAGGTTCATTAGTTAATGCATTTACTAACATGAACTAATCATGAACAACACATGTACAGCATTTATTAATCATAATTAAACATTTACTAATGCATTATTAACATCCAAGTCCATGTTTGTTAACATTAGTTAATGCACCATGAGTTAACATGAACTAACAATGAATTAACGTATTTTCATTAACTAACGTTAACTAACATGAACAAATACAGTGGTAAATGTATTGTTCATTGTTTGTGCATGTTAGTAAATGCATTAATTAACATTAACTAATGAACATTATTGTAAAGTGTGACCATTATAAAGCGTGTTTGGCATGGAGAGCCCCGAGCTCATCAGATCCTCGAGCCTGATGCTCCCTCCTGTTGTAGGGTGAGGGGAGTTTGAGCTCAGGCAGATCTCAAGAACCCCCCTGCTTATTTATGGCTAATGACAAATTAGGGATTGTTATGGAGAGATATACTGCTGATTAGGAGCTTATCTATGGTGCAATTTGGTTTGGTGAATTAACTTGTATTGCATGTTTTTGGACTGTGGTAGGAAACCAGGTAACCCAGGGGAAACCCATGCAAGCACGGGGAGAACATGTAAACTCCACACAGAAATGTCGACTGGCCTGGTGAGGACTTGAACCAGTGACATTCTTGCTGTGAGGGAACAGAGCTAACCAATTGGCCGTGTGCCACCTATCAAGGAAAAAGGGCGGAAAAGTAGGGGTGAAAGGGTGGAGTCTTCAAGACGAAGATAACTGAGGTGAGAAACTCTGGTCATTTATAGTAAGTTAGGAATCGTCTGATTGGTGCATCATGTGTTAACTGATGCAGGACCAGCCGTGGTCAAGCATGTGATCCTCTCAAAATTAGTTTATAAATAAACTCCACTCCAAGTTACCTTTACATGCATACACACACACACACACACGCACACCCACGCACACTCACGCACACTCACGCACATACCAGTACCTGACTATATTGTTGTTGTTTTTGTTTTGCTTTTGTTTTGTTGCTTTGTATTTGTTATTTGTTGATGTTTTCTTGTATTTGTATGATCTTTGAATATTCTAATAAAAAAAAATAAATAAATAAATAAACTCCACTTATTAGTCTTTTGATCATCATTCATTTAAAACATGCAATTTACTATGATCCTTATTATTCTATATATTTAATAAGCACTCAGGTCAGAATGTTGTTTTAATTTTTAAACAATATATCACTTATATTTTATTTTTGTTAATTTGATTTTCATATTTGCACATTCAGACGTCCGCATACTTAACATTATTTCAAAAAAGTAGTTTTGACATTTTATTTTCAAAAAAATTATGATTTGAAATGTCCGTTTCTCAGTGGAACTTTATTGTGGAAACCTAAAAATAAATCCTTTTTTAAAATATTTTAAACCCACGTCAATCTGATACACACCCTATGTTGTTATAGCATGTACATATGATAATATAAGTAGAATTTGAACTTGAACAGTATAACATTGCAACATTCATTCAAATTTCAGACTGTAATTTCTTTTATTTTAATTTGTAAATAGTCTTTTATTTATTGGTTAAATTGGCCGTATAAAGACAGACTAGAAAAACAAGTAACCACCTGGTTTTGGTCAATTATCAGGTCTACAAAAAAAATAGGGAATTCATCGGCCTTGCACTGCTACCGTTTATCGCTTAGATGGCATGATGGTACAAGAGGGGGTGCTTCTTGTAATGGAGGATCGAAAACAATTCCACAAAATATACGTGCTGTTAATGAAAGAAATACATCTTATTAGTTTTTGATGCATTTTCCCTCTTCATTTACACATATCATGATATTTTGTGGATGGTTTTCTTGTGATACATTGCATTATTTATATATATATATATATATATATATATATATATATATATATATATATATATATATATATATATATATATATATATATATATATATATGTATATATATATATATATATATATATAAATAAATATATATATATATAAATATATATATATATATATATATATATATATATATATAAAAATATATTTATATATATATATATAAATATATATATATATATATATATATATATATATATATATATATTTATATATATATAAATATATTTATATATATATATATATATATATATATATATATATATATATATATATATATATATATATATATAAATATATATATATATATATATATATATATAAATATATATATATATATATATATAAATATATATATATATATATATATATATATATATATATATATATATATATATATATATATATATATATATATATATAAATATATTTATATATATATTTTTATATATATATATATATATATATATATATATATATAAATATATATATATATATTTATATATATATATATATATATATATATATATATATATATATATATATATATATATTTATATATATATATATATATATATATATATATATATATATATATATATAAATATATGTATATATGTATATAAATATATGTATATATTTACATATATATATATATATATATATACACATATATATATATACATACAAACATACATACATATCACAGCCTTTTGTGATTAATCGCAGTGTTTCGAATGGATTTCGATTAATCGCACAGCCCTAGTGCTAATATTATATCGAGGTAAAGTTGGTATTATGTCCACACATTTGGACTTCCTCCTTAATAATATAACTTCAGAAAAGTGTTCTTCGCAAATTCTAAATAGTGAAATCATATTATCAACCAATGACTATCAAAGTACAACATTATTCATTCAATTAAATGATGCTAATGTTATTTTGAAGTCATACTTGCATGTGATTTCAGACCGAATATTCAACATAGCATGGTAAACAATATAATGTCGAGAGTTGTCACTTGAATGAACAACTGTGCGAAAAAAAGACCAACTTTACCTCAATTTTAGACAGTTTGAGAAATATTCTGAACACAAAAAATACATTTATTACCTCAAAAATGGTTGTACAGTATACCGAAGATATGCTATATGACAAGTGCTAAAATTGAAGTAAACACCATTGAATCATGAACTGAAGTGAATAAATATGAAAATTCTCTCACCTGGAGATCAATGTATCCATCATCATCACTGGCTAGTTTGGAGTATCTGACTCCACTGTTTATAGTGCTTCGAGCAGGCATCTTCTCACTTTGTTGAGGTTTTTCCACTATGATTCAAAAGCACGTCACAAAAACACACAAATGAAAATAATAATCAAACATATTCCTGCTCTAATCTATTACTAATCTGCTACTTCAGCATCATTAATGTAAAACTGAGGTAAAGTCCCTGCTGAAAAAAACAGCATATGCTAGTAAGGTATGTATCAATGCTGGTATGCTGGTCTTGCTGGTCTCAATGCTGGTCTTGCTGGTTTCAGTGCTGGTCTCAATGTTGGTTTTGCTGGTCTCAATGCTGCTCCTGACCAGCATTGAGACCAGCAAGACCAACATTGAGACCAGCAAAACCAGCATTGAGACAAGCAGGACCAGCATTGAGACGAGCAGGACCAGCATTGAGACGAGCAGGACCAGCATTGAGACGAGCAGGACCAGCATTGAGACGAGCAGGACCAGCATTGAGACGAGCAGGACCAGCATTGAAACAAGCAAGACCAGCATAAAAACATACCTTACCAGCATAAGCTGTTTTTTTTAAGCAGGGGTTGGTTTTATATTCGCACATTTGTTTATTTTTGAACAGTGACAGCTTGTGACACAGTCTCTAAATTGTTGACCAAGCTACTTTGAATATTGATTACAGACTCTTTTTTTAACCAAGTTGTTTTCAAGCCTAGCTCTATTACCTATTGTAAAAAATGTTAGATTTCCTAAATGAGAAAGAATTTGGTCATTAACTCACAAATCTTTTGTTACAAATAACAGTTAATCAGTTAATTAAAAAAGAATACTGATATAAATGGCTCCTGTTCTTTGCATTTGGAAACTGCACCCCACATTTTTTGGCAATGTGGTTATGTTAAAAAGCTTTAGTTTGATGCTTCTGTCTTTATAAAAAAATACATTGCTTCATTTTAATTTGCATTTTGAAAACATCATTTTTGGATATTTTAATTACAAAGTTTTTAAGACCATTATGAATCAAATTTTAGATTTATAAAGGGCTAAACACTAATGGACCGGTTATAATTTTTTGTTTTTTAATTTTCTTTGCGACATATTCTAATGTGTCAAAACAAGAAAACTGTAGTTGTAAACACCTTTTTTCAACATAATATTTCTTTTATTTTAAATAATAAGTTTATTTACTAGGGAGACAATGACATGAATAATCAAAAATATACATTTGTTCGCTTTAGGTCTAAATTAATGTAAAGTGATATGTAAAGTGATATGTTGCTCTGTTATTATCATTAGGAACTGCGTAAATGTTTTCAGTTTTCTTTCCCTGATTAGGGAATTTATGCTGCTGTAAAAATGTTGAACAGCTATTGTATATTGTATACGCATAGTGCAGTGTTAACGTTCAAGCTATTTATTATGTTTAAAATGGCTGACAATAATAAATATTCCTAATAATAGAAATTAATCTGCCTCATTTTTGCACAGTGCAGAGCTTTGGCTGCTTAATTAGGCATACTACGCTACTGCATTTCAATATATTATGGTGGTACTTGGAGAGACATTTTTTTCTGAGGTGGTACTTAGTGAAAAAAGTTTGAGAATCACTGCACTATTTAATTGACTGTAAACAATGTTGTACTTTTGTAGCCATTGGCTAATAATATGATATCCATGTGTAGAATTAGCAATGAATAATTTTCTGAAGGTATATTTTGAATGAAAGTTATATAAAGGTTGAATGTGCAAATATGAAACCAACTTTAACGTTCCCCAATAATGTCAAAGCAGAAACACACGTCAAATGTAGCCTACTTATCAATATAGCACGTCTACCTAATTATTTTGATAAATTACCTTGAACCTGATATTGCAGAAGAGTCTGTTGACGTTTTATCTTGAAGCTCGAGACAAAATATTAAGTCATTTTAGCTAGAATTGAGTAAAGTCGTCCTTAGGTCAGTTTGTGTAGGTCCAGCATGAGATTATAAACAAAACACTTCCGGATGTGAACACCACGCATGCGCCCTCTGCGTTCTCTGGTTTATCTCAAACCTCATTTGCGCTTTCAATGCGCTCACGATAAAACCACACGAGGGAGCTCTGTCACAGAATAAAAGTGTTTATTGATCGATTAAAGGCTGTCTTCGGTGAGTAAGCTTTATTATATATAAACAGCGGACTCTAATAAAGGATTTGAGAGAATATATGGTGACACTAACAACGGTAAGTGGTATAATATCGTGTGATAATCTACATCAGGGGTCACCAACATGGCTCAAAATAGCTCACCATAACACCACATAAGAGTAAGCTGCATCTAATATTTTTATATGTATTCTTTTTAAATCACACTTGCATTGATGTGAATTTGAAAATTACTTTAAGTTATATATATACTTTAAAAACAATTACAGACAAATGAAGTGTTGCATATTGATATTTATCTAACTTGTTAAATCATTGTTGACAACTACTGTGAGAAATCATTAACATGATTAATGTCTTCACAAAGATGAATATTATTAATTATTAAAAATAACATATAATTAAAAGTAAATTAAGAAAAATGTGTTATTTAATAACTGGTAGCCCTTCACACTAATCGGTACCCAAGAAGTAGCTCTCAGTTTCCAAAAGGTTGGTGACCCCTGATCTACATCATCTACTAAAAACAAAAGAAAAGATGAGGAGTAAAATAAATAAATAAATAGTCTTAGTTTATTATTTCCCCTACTTACATATGTATTTCTGTGCGGCTGTGTTTTATCTAAATATTTTATTATTGACATTGAATTACTTATTTAGTAACTGGGCTACTTTTCAGACAGTAATAAAAATATACAATTTAAATACAATTAAAGTTATGTAATTTGTAATTACAAAATTTTTGAAGTAACTTACGTTCACAACCCAAAAATATATAAATAAACAATTACTGTTACTAATAATAACACATTTTTAATTCAGTCTTGCTGTTTTGTTTAGTGGGGCGAAGCAGTGGCGCAGTAGGTAGTGCTGTCATCTCACAGCAAGAAGGTCGCTGGTTCAAGCCTCGGCTCAGTTGGCGTTTCTGTGTGGAGTTTGCATGTTGCCCTGCTTTCGCGTGGGTTTCCTCCGGGTGCTCCGGTTTCCCCCACAGTCCAAAAACATATGGTACAGGTGAATTGGGTTGGCTAAATTGTCCATAGTGTATGAGTGTTTGTGTGAATGTGTGTGTGGATGTTTCCCAGAGATGGGTTGTGGCTGGAAGGGCATCTGCTGCGTAAAAACTTGCTGGATAAGTTTTTCTTAGACCCTGGATTAATAAAGGGACTAAGCCGACAAGAAAATGAATGAATGAATGTTTAGTGTGACGGAGGCCAGCTAGTAAGTGCTGTGCTGCTAAACCTCAATCCTGTGACCTCTAAAGGTGTTTTAGCCTCCTTGGTAGAGCAACTGACTCCCATGCGGAAACTCGCCGGTTCGATACCAGCTTGGAGTGGGTTGGGTGGTGTAAGACTGGTGGGGTTAAATTGGTGCCGTGACCCGGATGGGAGGGAGGTTTAAGGGGGTGAGTGTAAGGGAGGCCAGGTGGAAAGTGCTGTGCAGGTAAACCTCACTCCTCTGACCTCTAAAGGTGCTCTACCGACAGACGCTAGAGGCCATGGTCTTTAGCCTCCCTGGTAGAGCAACCGACTCCCATGCGGACAGTCGCCGGCTCGGAGCGGGTTGGGGGACGTAGGACCGGCGGGGTTACACTAGCATAAAAATGTAGTGTGAATTTGGGTAATCTGGGACACCTAAGCTTCTGTGTGTTTATTTCTGTTCTAACAAAATTCAGGCAACAGGACTTATTATAAATTTAGCATGGACTTCATGTGAGTGAAATCACATGACTTCATTGGGGGGTTCCATAGAGGGGGGGCAGGGCACTTGTCAATCAGAAAGCTCTCATCAAAATTGGATGACAAAGTCAGTGACAGGATTCTGACAAGATTAATGTTAAGGACATGAACCTGTCATAAATAAGACAATCTTCACAACTGTTGTCAACTTATGTTTGTGATCTATTCAAGTAACAAAATTTGTATTAAAGTGTTGAAAATGATTTTTAGAATTTTATTATATAGCATTCACAAGTTTAGTTAATTTTGACTGACATAAGCAAATGACAATGTTATGACAGCAGAGAGTTGTATGAAAGCAGTTGATGCATGTCTAAAAGCATCTGCAATATGTTGGAAGGAATGAGAAACTGCTACTATGATGTGCACAAATGACTAATTGTTTAGAGAAATGCATTAACTGTTGTGCAGATGTAAATAGTGTTGTGAGAAATACACCAAAGCGACTGAGAAAAACTATAATATAATACCATAAATATCATAATACTAACCAATATAAAATACTTATGTTTCCTTAATTTCTAATCTATTTTCCCTTAAAAATGTATAATCAGACACTAAACTTTAAAATGTCTCCCTCTCTAATTCTATATAACAAATAGAAATGTGCATGGCTCAAATGTAAAGAATTAAAGATTAAAATGTAAAAAAATTATGTAAAATAAAATTAATAATTAATTAATTATAAAATGACTAAGCCGACAAGAAAATGAATGAATGAATGAATGAATTAAAAATAAAAATGAAATTAAAAGATTAAAAGAATTAAATTAAAGTTTAATTTCTATTGTCTCTGCACTTAGAATAATGGTGAATATAAATCTTTAATTTTAATAACATCATGTTAGATAATTAAATTGCTTATTGAGTAAGCTTATTGACTTTTTATTCATTCATTAATTTTAATTTGGCTTAGTAAATCAAGGCCTGTGTTTTGCTCGGTAAGGTTTTGCTAGTTGGAAAAAAACGTTTTCCTTTTACTGTGGTAGCAATTCAGTCTTTTATTTTCCGTCAGCTTAGTCCCTTATTTCATCAGAGGTCACCACAGCGGAATTCCGGCATATGCTTTACGCAGTTAATGACCTTCTAGCTGCAACCCAGTAGGAAACACCCATACACTCTCTCATTCACACACACTCATACACTATGGGCAATTTATTTCATCCAATTCATCTATAGCGCGTGCGTTTGGACTTGTGGGGGAAACTGGAGCACCCGGAAACCCATGCCAACATGGGGAGAACATGCAAACTCCATACAGAAATGCCAACTGACCCACCTGCGACTTGAACCAGCGACCTTCTTGCTGTAGGGAGACAGTGTTAACCACTGAGCCACTAAATGAATCTGCTTTAGTATGCTTCTGATGTCGTCAAATCATACAGAAACATTTGACCACTGAGTGATGCTCAGTGTGCGTTTCTTTACGGAAATAGGACAAGAACAGCTGCGTGTGTGTGTTTTTCTTCTGTTTCCGGATGTTTGTTCAACTGCGCTGAAGGTTGAAAAGTGACATTGAGCGGAAAGCGGAGAAATGACTCATGTTGAGGTCAATTTTAGCATCACAATAATCTCATGACGTCTGTATATACAGTTAACAAGTAAATGAAAGAAATACTATTTCCACCCTCCATCCATTGAGCTGATCTAGTAATTAGTTAATTAGGCATTTTAAAATAATTAGATCCCTCATGAATGTAAAGAATTAGAGATGTTGCATGTTTATTGCTGGGAGATACACATAATTACGTCTTTATTTTGATGTCTGTTTATCATCTTCTGCCTGCTAGGCTGTTTACAAATATTAAATATATTATTTAAAGGGACATATTAAAGGGACATACATAAAAATACCTGTTTAAATATCAATGTAAAAAATTTAAAAATGTAATAAATGTAACTTAATAGAACTAAAATATTTGAGACCCATTCATAATATTCATAGTATTAATTTTATCAGTCACAGCATTAATCGAATCTTTACAATAATAATACAAATAATAACTACTATTATTATTGTTGTTATTATTTTTATTATTATTAGTAGTAGTAGATTTATGTACTTATATAGTAGAAATAATAATATAAATGCCTTTTTAAATTGTAGGTTTGGAAATGCAAGTGTTTATGAGCAGCTCATTTTTAAAAATAATTTTATTAAATAAATATGAATGAATGAATTAATGAATGTATTGATTAATAAATTGCATGAATTGTTCTCTTAATTAAAAACACAAAGGAATCACAATTAAACTAAATCAAATAAAAGAAGCAATAAAAATGTTAGTTTCCCAATCCTGCAGCACAAGAACCATTAGACTCACTAGACAGTGAAGCATAAATAATAACAAATCATAATATAAATGCCTGTTAAATTTTAGACTCTGGCTACAAGACGTTATGAGCAACTAATAACAATTCAATAAAGTTAAATGAAACAAATGGTTGAACGATTAATTGATTGAAGGATTGATTGATTGATTGACTGAATGATTGATTGACTGGATGATTGATTGAATAAATGTATAATTAATTGGTTGAAAGAACAATTGATTGAATAAATGAATGATTGAATGAATGAATAAATGAATGAATGAATGATTGAACGAATGAATAATTGATTGATTAAATGAATGATTGATTGATTGAATAAATGACTGAATAAATTATTAAAGGAATGACTGACTAATTAAACGAATTAATGAACAAATGAATGATTGATTGATTGAATGATTAAATTAATTAATTATTGAATGATTGAACGGATGATCGAATGGTTGAAATGATTGATTGACTGATTAACCGAATGAATGGATGACTGAATGATTGAATAAATGATTGAATGAATGGTTGAATGAACAAATTATTAGATGAATGAATAATTAAGCGAATAATTGATGAATAAACAAATGATTGAATGAATGATTGCACCAATGGTTGAATGAACTAATTATTAAATGATTAAATGAATGATTGAACGAATAATTGATTACATGATTGATTGAATGTTTGAATGAGTGAAAAAATGATTGAATGAATGATTGATTGATTGATGAAATGAATGAATTAAATAAATGAATGAATTATTGAATGAATGATTGAACGAATAATTGATTGAAGGATTGATTGATTGAATGAATGATTGAACGATTAAATAAATGAATGACTGATTTATTGAATGAATGAATGATTGATTGAATATATTATTGAATGATTGAACGAATTATTGTATGGTTGAAATGATTGATTGAATGAATGATTAAACGAATCGTTGAAATGATTGATTGAATGAATGATTAAACGAGTAGTTGAAATTATTGATTGACTGATTAACCCAATGAATGAATGAATGATTGAATAAATGATTGGATAAATGGTTGAATGAACGAATTATTAAATGAATGATTGATTAAACAAATGATTGATGAATAAACGAATGACTGAATGAATGATTGAACGAATGTTTGCACAAATCGTTGTATGAACGAATGAATAAATGAACGAATGCTTGATTGAATGAACGAATGACTTAACGAATGATTGATTAAATGATTGATTGAATGATTGATTAAATGAATGAATTATTGAATGACTGATTGAACGAATGATCGAACAAACTGTTAAATAATTGAACGAATGATTAAATGAATGATTGAAACAAATGATTGATTGATAGAATGATTGAATGAATGATTGAATGAAAAAGTAAATGAATGTTTGAACGAATGATTGAATGAAAAAGTAAATGAATGTTTGAACGAATGATTGAATGTTTAAATGAATAGATGATTGATTGATTGAATGAACGATTAAATAGTTGAACAAATGATTGAACGATGAATGATTACTTGATTAAACAAATGATTGAGCGATTGAACATATGATTGATTGAATAAATTAACGATTGAATGAATAATTTAATGAATGAATGACTGACTGAATAAATAACTGAACAAATGAATGAATAATTAAATGAATGAATGATTGATTGAATGAATGAGTGATTAATTAAATGAATGAATGAATGGTTGATTAAATGAATTACTGAGTGATTGAACGGATGATTGAATGAATGAGTAAATTAATGTTTGAACGAATTATTGAAAGTTTAAAGGAATGGACGATTGATTAATTGATTGAATGAACATTTGAATAATTGAACAAATGATTAAATGAATGATTGAATGAATGATTGATTAAATAAATGATTGATTGATTGATTGATTACTTTATTGCACAAATTGTTCTCCGAATAAAAACCATAAAAGTATCAAAGCTGAACTATCAAAATCAAATAAATGAAGCTATAAAAATGTTAGTTCCCCAATCCTGCAGCACAAGATCAATCAGTTCAGACAGTGAAGCATAAAGTTGATCCAGCACATCTTTCAGCCTACCTCCTCCTGTTTTGTCCTCTTTTTTATTTTGTCCTGGATTTATAGGATTGTTTCCAGCACAGAGATGCAGGACAGATCATTTAATAACACAGAACATCAGCGGTGGGTTTGGTAATGGAGCCACTCAGCATTAATTTCTGGCTTCACCTCTCCATCACCCCTGAACGCTCCAGCAAACGGGCGAGAAAAAAAAAACAGCTTCACTTTCACAACAGCAGTCAATATATGGATGCTGATGGTGGATGGTGGTCTTGTTTAAAGTCGGCCGGATCGATAGGAGACGCCGGACCACTGATCCATCACATCTTTCACTGTCTGTGCTGTGGGATTTGCTGTCAGGTCTCTTGTCTTGAGCGCGTTTAACAGAGCAGAGCGTGTGTTTGTGTTGAATTAACATTGATCAGACAAAAGCCTGGCAGCTAGGAATGAAATCTAAAGCATTCGATTAATTAAGGCTAATTATAAAATCGCACATTTGCGCTTCCATTCATGCTTAAATGTGTCGTGTGTGTAGTGAAAGCTTGTGTGTTATGTTAGGAACTACTGTATGGTGGAAAAAAAATGTGGTAATTAACAGCTTCCGGATTTGGTGAGTCACAGGGTTTTTTCCCTTTTTATTTACGGTAATGTTTATTCAGAGTTGTGAATAATATACAGTTATTATGTTTATTTAAGGTTATTAATTAAATGGTTTCATAATACAGTTGGCATTTCTGTGTGGAGTTTGCATATTCTCACCGTGTTGGTGTGGGTTTCCCCCTGGTGCTCCGGTTTACACACTCCAAACATATGATTTATAGGTGAATTGAATAAGCTAAATTCGCCCTATTTCCCCATGTTGGTTTGGGGCTGAAAGGGCATCCGTTGCGTAAAACATATGCTGGATAAGTTGGCGGTTCATTCCGCTGTGGCGACCCCTGGTTAATTAAGGGACTAAGCTAAAAAAGAAGGTATGAATTAATATGGTTTTGAATTATGAGGTTATAATGTTTATTTACGTTAAGAATTAAACTGTTATAATACGGCAATGGTTTATACGTTATTTATTTACAGTTATGCATTAAAGGTTATGAATTATGCTGTTATAACACGGTAATGAATTATACCGTTTTAATACAGTTATGAATTATACTTCAATATTGTTTATTTACTTTATGAATTATACAGTTATATTACGGTTATGAACTATACAGAAATAATGTTATTAATATGGATACAAATTATACAATAATGGATTATATGGTTTTGCTTATTTACGGTCATGAATTATACAGTTATCGTACGGTTATGAATTATACGATTATAATATGATAATGGATTATATTGTTACAATGTTTATTTATGGTTATGAATTATACAGTAGTAATGTTATTTACGGTATGAATAATCAGTTATAATATGGTTATAAACTATACAGAAATAATGTTATTTACGTTATGAATTTTACTGTTATAATATCCTTACGAATTATACGATTATAGTACGATAATGGATTATACCATGATAATGTTTATATACAGTTATGAATTATACAGTTATAATATGGTTATGAATTATACGATTATAATACGATAATGGATTATATGGTTATATTGTTTATTTACGGTTATGAATTATACAGTAATAATGTTTACGTTATGAATTATATGATTATAATATGTTACAAATTATACGATCATAATATGAAAATGGATAATACGGTTATAATGTTTATTTACAGATATGAATTATACAGCTATAATACGGTAATAAACTATACAGAAATATAGTTATTTACGTTATGAATTATACTGTTATAATATCCTTATGAATTATAAGATTATAGTACAATAATGGATTATATGATAATAATGTTTATATACGGTTATGAATTTTACAGTAATAATGTTTATGTTATGAATTATACAGTTATAATATGGTTAAAAATTATACGATCATAATATAAAAATGGATTATATGGTTATAATGTTTATTTATGGTTATGAATTATACAGTTATAATACGATTATGAACTATACAGAAATAATGTTATTTACTTTATGAATTATACAGTTATATTATCCTTACGAATTATGCGATTATAGGATGATAATGGATTATAGGATAATAATGTTTATATACGGTTATGAGTTATACAGTTATAATATGGTTACGAATTATACCATTATAATAAAATAATAGATTATACAGTTATATAATATGGTTATGAATTATACGATAATAATGCTTAGATACGGTTATGAATCATACAGTTATAGAACGTGGATGATTTATTTAATAATAATGTTTATATACGGTAATTAATTATACAGTTATACTACGGTTATGAATTATACAATGATAATGTTTATATACGGTTTTAAATTATACAGTTATAATAGGGTTTATTTTAACTTTTAAAGCATTAAAATTTGTAAAAAATGTACATTTTAAAACTAGGCAAATATAAATCACATCATTTACATTTCATTTTGCACCAAACCTTGCACACGTCACCGAAAATGCACATTTAAATACAGAAATGCATTGTCATGTTACATATTGCATTGGCGATTTGCATATATTACATGTTAAAATGAGTTTTGCTCTTGACATGCTTCCATGCTTCATAGCTTTTCACTTTAATATGCGCCGCAGTGGTTGCCAGAGGTCAGAGGAAAGCTGTGCTTTTTTCTCGCTGTGTCTCCTGCTTTAAGCCCTCATGATTACAGCTCCTCTGATAAGCATCTCTTAATTATCTGAGGGTCGATTGAAAGCACAGGCCTGACAAAATGACTCCTGTCTGCTTCAGGAACATTCACACCACCCAAAACAGCCTTTTCTTGTGTGATGCTGATATTGTGATAATGCACGCTTTGCAATAGTTAATAAACATAATATAATAATAAATATTTTACACACATCTGATGCTTGTATTTGCAGCAGCTCCACGCCCACAACTTTACGCATTGGGTTAAATTATGCTTTACAGTCTCCGTGTTCAGTCTAATACTTCCACTGTATCTGTTCAGCAGAGAAAAAGGAATCAACCCCGTGACGTCAGACACAGCGATGGCGACGCCCCAAGCGTAAAATCTATAGTAAAACATGCTGTTTTCTTCTAAATGGTTACATTTATCAACTTATTATATAATATAATACAGTATATAAAATTATGTAAACTTGACTGAGTGCTTCACTTCCCCTTTGAAGCTGACAGCCTGCAGTTAAAGCACATGGTTTCATTTCAAATCCATTGTGTTGGTGTATAGCAGGGATGCAACGATTAACCGGTTTCACTATTAACCGCTGTTACGATTGACCGGGTGGATGGAGGCAAAAAGTGTCACAGAAGCCGTTTGTGAAAGTGAAGAGTGATTTATTTTACAGAAAGTGAAAACAAAAATCCAGCAAAAAGGTGAAAGTGACAAAATAACAATAAAGAAAACTAAACTATACAATATTTACAATGTATATACAGGCTTGTTCAGCTAAAACAAAGAAATGACCTGGGGTCCGTTCTTCATACGTGGATTACTCGGTTAGCTGGATTTGGATATTGACGATTTGACATGATCCAGGATCGTTTCGTTCTTCAAAGCTGATCCGAGAGTTGTTGTCATGGCAACAGTTCTGCTAGGTCAAACCTGATCGGGAGCAGGTTTAATTCATATAAACAGGATTAGATCGGCTCAGTTCAAGCAAAGATAATACAGAAAGCATGTTCCGAATTCTGATATTTTCTTACAGTAGTAGTTATATACACTTGGGAAAATAATACATAATTTTTAAATATATATATAAAGTTATAGTCATTAATAAAATAAATAAAGTTATACATATTAATAAAACGTATGCAATCTGCACCCTCGAAATGAAAGTACAAAGACTGCCATCTGGTGCAAAGAGAAAACTTATTGAAATGAACTTTTTAGATCGCTTTAGAACAAATTGTGTATAATAGAAATGCACAATATGTGATTTTTTTTACAGCAATAATACATTTATGCAGTCATAAACATCTTTTGATAGTTAATATGCCAGTGATTTGATGCTTCACAAAAGTTGCAGACACCTTTACCAATATGAAAATGCTTTTGTAAACAACTAGTTATTCTTTATACACCGATTAAAAAACGGCTACATTAATAAAGAAAATCTTTTCTAAATGTAGAACTAAATGCATTGATTTGCATTGAAATACATGATGAATACTCTTGTCTTGACACATGAAAGTGTAAAGCCTGCAGCTCACAACAAATGTGGAAAGTTCTTGCGTGTCATATCTAACAAACCATTTACTGCTAATTTGATGTAATTTTGCTCACATGGATAATTAAATATTAATCAGATGATGTCATTACGCTGCTATGCCGTCAGCCAATCGTTGCATTGCTAATCATGATTTCGAGGATCGATAGATCTGTCCTTCATAACACATGCAGCGATCTCAGATCAGTTCATCCAGACATTCTAATCTGATTCGCGAACTTGTTTGAAGAACCAAATTAGCCAGAGATCAGTTATCAAGATTAAAAGATCCAGGATCTGCCAAATCATCTTAGATCATTTAAGCGAGGTACGAAGAACGGACCCCTGAACAAAATCTGTTATCAATACTCTGACACAAACACAACCTTCTCCTACAACTACCTACCTCGAGTGAATGTTTGGGGCCATTTTATAGTATTGGCTCCGCCCATGGGTTCAACCATTTTGACATGTAGACAAAATAAATACATAAAAAGACATTCAACAAAAGTATAAATTAATGCAAGTAAATGAATATGCATACAAAGCTCAAAATACAACAAAAACAATTAACCAATACAAATTTAAACAACAAAACTGTGATTTTTATTTACTGACCAGGGGGTTGTGACCCTGATGATGTCATGGAAAATGGCTGCTCCAAAGTGAAGGCGGGAAAAATCTGTATAAATAGCTTTGTTTGAAAGTTAAACAGGTTTGTTTATGAGAAATGGAAACTGGTAAGTGTATGTAAACTCTCTATGTTTGGTCAATAAATGATGTTTAAAAGAAAATGTGTCTGTGGTTATTTCAGTGTGAATGGGAAGATGATATGGGCTATCGTTTGACATGAAAGTGAGATTTTTACATAAACACAATGCTAATCTTGACAAAAAAACAACAACATATACACATTACACAAACACACACTCATGCACAATATAAATAACACAAAGGTCCATGTTTAAAAGTATGTATTTTATGTATGAGTGCAATGTGATGTGTGTTTGTTAGTCACAGTGTCTATAGTTTTACACTGTGACAACCGCGCTTTAATTCGTCACGGTTAATTAATCGTAAAGGCTTCTCAACACCGTGTTTCTGCACGGAACAAAATTGCTGCAACTAAACTGTGTGCTAGTATGTCACTGAGACTAAAAACCATGCACACTAGATTAACTATGACTGAGGCTATTAACTAAGGCAAGCTCGTGCAAGTTCATTATTTCCACTGGAGGGACGCGCACACGACGCACCGCACTCACACTTTTCAGGCGCACCTCGTTGGGATGACGGGACTTTTGTGGCTGAAGTCTGAGGGAAATGCAGTACATGAAAAGTACACAGGTTTGCAAATCCACTTAGAGTTATTATTAATGGCGCCGATAAGAGCCATCATGTAGTGAATGTTAATCCACCAGCCGAGATCAACCGAGTGATTTTGAAGAGAGTGCTGAAAGACGGAGTTGATCAGCTGTTTAATGGTCTGAATCTCGATGCGTTGCATTCATCACGCTTTCAGCGCAAAATTTGATGAAAAAAATTATGTGTACACTACATTTAGCAGACATTTGCTAAATGTACTGTACACATCATCACCAAAGAAGCTAAGTTACTACGTTTAAACTGAAACTGCGGCTCATGACAACAGTATTGCGCTGGGGGTCATCGCGAGAATCCTGCTCTTCCCCGCTTATATGGGTCGGCTAATTTGCCAGGTTTTTTTTTTACAAAAACAGAGAGATGAAAATCAGAGCATAACGAGACTGAGCATTTACAATGACCAAACCCAAACCAAAACTTTTAAAGAGGTGCAGAAGTGAGACTTTTCTTCCTTTTTTTGTCCATTCTTTTATTAAATTGTCCAGCATATGAAACAATAGTGCAAAATAAACATTTCTTACTGCAATGCTTCATTTTTTTTATGCAAAGCAAAGATTTATTTTTCATAAAGGAACAGTAGGACTTTTTATAGCCGATAACTCACACATTCAAGGCAGAATGATAATGAGAAATGTATTACGTTAGTATTATCTTCGTCATCATTAATATTCTACAATTATTAGACATTCATTTTGGAATTATTGCGCAAATAAGTCATCTCAGCATTAGTTAGATAGTTGTTTTTGATTTTTGTTAGTTATAATTGATGTTGTTTTCAAATACAATAAATCCGTTAATATACTAGTTGCTGTGGTGATTATTTATTGTTGGTGGGTGCTCCTAAATTTTTTCTGGTACTACATTTTTGAAGTTGGAAGCACTGGCAATTTCAAGCCCTGCATTAGACAAATACTGTTTTTTTTATTTATTTTTATTTACATTGTTCTGTCATTTATTTACAATGTAAAATTATTTCTGTTTAAATGTCAAAAACATTGACTTATTTTTGAGCACAAAGAGAGAAATTTACTGTTGTTTGTTTTTTATATTATTTTGTGCTGTAATAATTAGTTACTGAGCAGCAATAAATAACACTGAGTTTTCATCTTATTTTCTAAACTAGTGGGGTTTGAAATTAATGAATGCATAATAATCGTGATAACTGTAAAACCGTGATTATTTCTCAGACTATAATCGTACAACCAAAATCTATAATAGTTGCATACCTAGTGTATCAAGCCAAAAATGTTAGAATTGTGTTGATGTACAAATATTTATAAACCTAACTGTATATAGACTGCTCACTTTGTCACACTGAGTCTTGTTGGTGTAGAGTGGCTTTACGAGCAGGGCCGGATTAACATGAGGGCTAGGTGGGGCTGAAGCCCGAGGGCCAACGGTAGAAGGTGACCCTTTATTGGCTGAAGAATTCATTTGCGCTATGACGCTGGAAATGTCTCTTTGCGTTATGCTTTTGTTCATTGATAATGTAAAGTATTCCTTTTGGTTCGCTGCTGTTCAAAAGCAGTGACACTGGTGCTAAACTGTGGCTCAGAATGGCTGTAGCCCAATCAGAATATTGAATAGCCCTGTTTTAGTCACCCATAAGGGGGATCAGTTGTCCCAATTTTCCCAGCACGTTATCCATATTAGGGATTACCTGGAATGATCTACTTTTGTGAGGCATATATGGAATTTCTGCTCAAGTATGAATGAAACGGGCATTATTGTCAGGGTCGGGTAAGGGGAAAAGGAGCGAGGACTCAATTGCAACAAATAAGGGTTTTATTAATAATAAAGTAAAATCAAAAGGCAAAACAAAACTACCCCGAGGGGGAAAACATTAACAAAACACACAAACTTAGCTGGACTGACAAGACAAGGCAAGACGGAGCAGGAACACGGGGAGTGTAGACAACGAACTGGCAAAGGACTGAAAACATGAGGGGGATTATAAAGCAAAAAGTAAATTGACACACAGGTGAACACAATTAACTAATAATGGGTTAACAAGGAGGGTGGGACTAGACAATAGACGGGAGAGCGCATGACACAGAGAGACAATACAAGCCATGCGCTCACATAACACAACACTGAAGCACACGACAAAAACACGTGACCACAATGTAAACACCGAGCCACGTGCTTTGACAAAAGACGCAAGACACGAGCACACGATGAATGAAAACACTCACTGTGCGCTCACACATGCAGCATGCATGCTTCATCCCAGCGCCGACCAAAACCAAAACCAACAAGACTGAGACGCTGGGAATGAAACACGCTGCTGACAGACGAAAACACAAACACGAGTACAAGAGCGCACGCGTCTGAGGGACGCAGAGCGCGCGCGCGGCCGCGTCAAGCAGGAGTGCGCACACTCTGCGTACACCCACGACGGCGCGCGCGCATACAGAGACAGAAACAGGACCAGACACGGGTAGTGTCCGAGATCTGCCACCAAAACAAGAATTTGCAAGACCAGAGTGGCAGAACCCTGACAATTATATGCATTTAAAGTGCTACAATGCCCACATCAACCTATTTTGAGGAAAACTAAAAAAAATCCCTCTAAAGACATTTGAAGTAAACTTATTTCTAGCATAAAGATCTTTATTTATTTTTTGTATTATTTTTGATACAATTGTTATTATATCAAAAATAGTAACCTTATTGAATATCAATATTTTGCGAGGTATTGCAACCCTAGCAATACCCCTGTTGGTGTATATCCTGTAACATTACAAAGCGCTTTCCTGGTTAAGTCTTTCCATGTTTGACCCTTGTCTTACTCACCTTGTCAACCGCCTGTAATGATCATTTGCCTGTGACCTGACTACGCTTCCGGATTTCTTTGTATGTACCCGTTTGCTCCTGTGTTTGACCATTGCCTGTCTTACGACTCTGAATAAAGCTGCATGTGGATCCCTCGTCTCCGCTGTCCAGCGTCCATCCATTACAATCATCTTTTAAACATGTAATTATACATTAATTAAAGAAACAACAACAAATACACTGCAAAAAATGCTTTTCTTACTTAGATTTTTTGTCTTGTTTCTAGTCCAAATATCTTCAAATTCTTAAATCAATAAGCATTTTCTACACAAGCAAAACATATTGTCTTGTTTTAGGAAATAATATGCCAAAATGAAGTGAGTTTTTCCTTAAAACAAGCAAAATAATCTGCCAATGGGGTAAGCAAAATAATCTTATCACAAATTGAAAAACAATATTATTTTGCTTACCCCATTGGCAGATTATTTTGCTTGTTTTAAGGAAAAACTCACTTCATTTTGGCATATTATTTCCTAAAACAAGACAATATGTTTTGCTTGTGTAGAAAATGCTTATTGATTTAAGAATTTGAAGATATTTGGACTAGAAACAAGACAAAAAATCTAAGTAAGAAAAGCATTTTTTGCAGTGTACACATGCAGTATAAATACATTTAAGCAATATATGTAGCTTTTAATGAAAATTTCTTATGTGCCGTGATGAAAAAGCTATATTTCATTTTTAAAATGTCTCCGATCATGACAAAACACTTCCATGCATTATAAATAAGCTGAGAAATAACAAGTTTTGTGACATTTACCAACACAGTATTTTCTTCTCTGTTGGTGTGTTTGTGTGTGTGTGTGTGTGTGTGTGTGTTTATGCTGCCACAATAATGGTATTCATTATTGTTTTTATTGCTTTGAATATATAGAGGGAGTCAGATAATATTATCTTTACCTCCCACAGTCTGAAACATTTAATATCTACCCTGAACAGGAATGAGCAGAGCATTGGTGGAGTAATGAGGATTTGGCAACGTTCAGTAATGTGTAGATCATATTTTGTCAGGTCTCTGGCCGCAGGGTCGAGGACAGGAAAACACTGATTTCATTTTAAAGAGTTTGTGTCATTATTTACTGACTCTCTGCATAAATACGTGCTTAGAAAGAAGATTTGTGAACCTTAAATACTGTTTAAAACTCAGCCGAAAAGTACATGTAAATAAATAGCATGTTTTAGTTTAGTCAAATTAACTTTTCTAGTAATTTCAACCTACATCAATCAAACTGACTAAAGATGTTAAGTTAAACTTTGTATAATTTTAAAAATGTAGTTGAAACCTGATTATACTACAGTCGTGAAAGGACCACAACCATCTCTAGGGTTTGCAGAGAATGGTCCGAAAAACAGAAAATATCCAGTGAGCATAAGTTCTGTGGGCGCAAATGCCTTGTTGATGTTAGAGGACAGAGGAGAATGGCCAGACTGGTTCCAGCTGATAGAAAGGCAACAGTAACTCAAATAACCACTTGATACAACTGAGGTCTGCAGAAGAGCATCTCTGAACACACAACATGTGCAACCTTGAGGCAGATGGGCTACAGCAGCAGAAGACCACACTGCATGCCACTCCTGTCAGCTAAGAACAGGAAACTGGGACTACAGTTCGCACAGGCTCACCAAAATTAGACAATAGAAGATTGGAAAAATGTTGCCTGGTCTGATGAGTCTCCATTTCTGCTGCCACATTCGGATGGTAGAGTCAGAATTTGTAGTCAACACCATGAAAGCATGGATCCATCCTGTCTGTATCAGTTCAGGCTGGTGGTGATGGTGTAATGATGTGGGGGATTTTTTTTTTTGGCACACTTTGAGCCCATTAGTACCAACTGAGCATCATATCAATGCCTCAGCCTACCTGAGTATTGTTGCTGACCATGTCCATGACTTTAAGACCACCGATCTTCTGATGGCTACTTCCAGCAGGATAACACGCCATGTCATGAAGCGCAAATCATCTCAGACTGGTTTCTTTAACATGGCAATGAGTTCACTGTACTCAAATGGCCACCACAGTCACCAGATCTCAATCCAATAGAGCACCTTTGGGATGTAATGGAACGGGAGATTCGCTATATGGATGTGCAGCCGACAATTCAGCAGCAACTGCACGATGCTATCTTGTCAAAATTAACCAAAATCTCTGTGGAATATATCGAGTACCTTGTTCAATCTACACCAAGAAGCATTAAGGCAGTTCAGAAGGCAAAAGGGGTCCAACCAGGTACTAGTCAGGTGTACCTAATAAAGTGGCCAGTGAGTATGTGTGTGTGTGTGTGTGTGTGTGTGTGTGTGTGTGTGTGTATATATATATATATATATATATATATATATATATATATATATATATATATAATTATTTTCTTACTTAGAGTTTTTGTTTTGTTCACTTATTTTCCTTTGGCTTACTCCATGATTTATCAGGGGTCGGAATGAACTGCCAATTACTTCAGCATATGTTTTACGCAGCGGATGCACTTCCGGCCGAAACCCAATACTGGAAAACACCCATACACTCCCACATTTACACACACTCATACACTACGACCGCTTTAGTTTATCTAGTTCACCTATAGGGCATGTGTTTGGACTGTGGGGCAAACCAGAGCATCCGGAGGAAACCCAGGGAGAACATGCAAACTCCACACAGAAACGACATCTGACCCAGGTGGGACTCGAATTAATGACCTTCTTGCTGTGAGACGACAATGCTAACCACTGAGCCCCGTGTCACCTGAATTTGAAGTATCTAAAATGTTTTAGACTTCCTGTTTATTTTCAGTGAGTGTTACAGAAGGTAAGATTCATCCATCTTACGTGCTTTATTATAGGACAGTAAACACTGCCTACTTTCTCAGTGTTATGACTTGTGTATTTGCCTGTCTGCGTGTGTGGGAGGGGGGGAGTAATTGAATGTGTGTGTATGTCTGTATCTGCTCTGTAATAACCAGAATTGTAGGTGGGTAAAACGCAATAAAAACCTGCAGCAAAAAGTTAAACTGGATCTGAGATGCTCAACTTCCCACTGTTGAATAATTGATGCATTGTGAAATGATAAAGGGGAAACTGTCAGACACACAAGCTTCACATGGTAAAGTCACACGTTCATAACCCAGTCTCATGTGTTTTCTGTGTGCTTTGTGATTGCACGTCTGAAGCTCATGCAGTTTTCTGAAAGGGTGACAGGCATATCATTATAGTCTACCTTATATAACAATATACACTTACTGGACACTTTATTAGGTACACATTACTAGTACCTGGTTGGACCCCTTTTGTCTTCAGAGCTGCCTTAATCCACCATGGCAAAGATTAAACAAGGTACTGGAAATATTCCTCAGAGATTTTGGTCCATATTGACATGATAGCATCAGGCAGTTGCTGCAGATTTGTCAGCTGGACATCCATGATGCCAATCTTCTGTTCCACCAAAACCCAAAGGTGCTCTATTGGATTGAGTTATGGTGACTGTGGAGGCCATTTGAATACAGTGAACTCATTGTCATGTTCACGATTGGCACAATGCTCAATTGGTGCTAATGGGCCCAAAGTGTGCCAAGAAAATATCCCCCACACCATTACACCACCACCAGCCTGAACCGCTGATACAAGCCAGGATGGATCCATGCTTTCATGGTGTTGATGTCAAATTCTGACTCTACCATCCGAATGTCGCAGCAGAAATCGAGACTCATCAGAGCAGGCAACGTTTCTCTAATCTTCTATTGTTTAATTTTGGTGACCCTGTGCGAACTGTACTCTCAATTTCCTATTCTTAGCTGACAGGAGGGGCACCCGGTGTGGTCTTCTGCTGCTGTAGCCCATCTGTTTTAAGGTTGGACGTGTTGTGTGTTCAGAGATGCTCTTCTGCAGACCTCGCTTGTATCGAGTGCTTATTTGAGTTACTGTTGTCTTTCTATCAGCTGGAACCAGTCTGGCCATTCTCCTCTGACTTCTGGCATCAACAAGGCATTTGCGCACACAGAACTGCCGCTCACTGGATATTTCCTCTTTTTCAGACCATTCTCTGTAAACCCTGGAGATGGTTGTGCGTGTAAATCCCAGTAGATCAGCAGTTTCTGAAATACTCAGACCAGCCCGTTTGGCACCAACAACCATGCCACGTTCAAAGTCTCTTAAATCACCTTTCTTCCTCATTCTGATGCTCGGGTTAAACTGCAGCAGATCGTCTTGACCATGTCTACATGCCTAAATGCCTAGAGTTGCTTCTATGTGATTGGTTGATTTGAAATCTGCGTTAACAGGCGGTTGGACAGGTGTACCTAATAAAGTGGCCGGCAAGTGTACTTTTTTAATACATTTACGATAATGTTTTGAAAATAAATGTCTTTTGCTGTTCAAGATGATCTTCTGTCTCTGATTGGTTTTTACATTCGATCAACTTTTAACAAACCACAACCATCCAATCAGCTCTCAAGAAACAACATTAAGCCCCACCCACATGTATTTATTCATTTTCTTGTCGGCTTAGTCCCTTTATTAATCAGGAGTCACCACAGCAGAATGAACCGCCAACTTATTCAGCATGTTTTTTACGCAGCACATGCCCTTCCAGCTGTAACCCATCACTGGGAAACACCCATACACTCATTCACACTATGGACAATTTAGCGTACCCATTTTACCTATATCACATGTCTTTGGACTGGGGGAAACCGGAGCACCCGCAGGAAGCCCACACCAACACAGAGAGAACATGCAAACTCCACACAGAAATGCCAACTGACCCAACTGAAGCTCGAACCAGCAACCTTCTTGCTGTGAGGCGATGGCACTACCCACTGCGCCACCGTGCCACCAATATATAATGTAAAAACTTGACAAAAATTTAACATTAGTCCTTGAAAATAAAGTGAAAGGTTCAAGGTTTGAGCATAAACTACGGTAGTTTACTATTTAACGAGTTTACAACACAATTTTGAATAGTTTATCAATTTTTAACAATTATTTTATACATTTAGGGTACAAAGGATTCATTTATTTGGTCAAAAACAAGAAAAACAGTGCTGCTTTGAAATCTGATTTGATTTAACAAATGGCACATTGATCCTATAAACCACTATTGTACAATCCAACAAGCGCACACACATTTTTGTGCGAACAATCTCTATTTAAAAGCTAATTTTTGCGGCGGACGACAGATTCTTCCAATAATATCTGGATGCCCCCTTTATGATGCAAGCTGAGATTGCATCACTCAGCGATGCAATGTCAGACACAATGCACTCAATGGAGTGAGTGATGTCACTGTGACGGGTAGGGTTAGGGGTGGGGTTAGGTGAGCACATTAAAAAGCATTGGATGCAGCTCAGATTGCACTGCACCGAGTCTGCAGCCGACTCCTCTTGATTCTTCTCATACGAGAGGTCCTGTAATTAGTCTTGTTTTTCGATAGGCGCAGGTACAGGAGGTCAGATTGTTGTTTTTGTGAAGCATTTCATAATTGATTGGCTGCTTTGATTTGATTTGCGTTTTGAAGCATTTATCTGAAGTAATTGTGGTCATCAGGGAGAGCAGAGCTTAAAAGCAGCAGACGCTCTGTGGTGGACTACTTTGATATTTTACATGAGAGAAATAAATGAATATGAACACACTCGCACAGGGGTTTGACTGGAAGACTGGAGGATGGAAAAGCCGTTCAGGGTCCAGTAATTAAATGTGCAGTAAGCAATATTCGACAAACGCTTTTGACCACAGTGTCACAATGACTTTTAAAACACACTTCAGCCAATGAGGAGTAAGGGACGTATCTAGAACACACTTATTTCCAGATACACATGCTATGATGACCCATATGGTCCAAAACCTGACAGGTGGGCAAATCTAAGCTTGTTCTGAATAAAACAAATATAAATATTCATATAATAAATACTATTACTACTAATAATAACATTATACAAAAGCAAATTGTCATGAAAAAACAAAAAAAAAAAAACCCTGAGGTGAAGAAGGCATGAAGGCAGTGGTTTTTATATTTATCTAAGCTAGAAAATAAAAGTTTTATTCCTTTAATTCTTTTTCATTTGTAAAGATATTTGTCTATTACTGTACATCTTGTGTGTTTTAAGCAATGTATAAGCAGGGTGCACAACTAACGCGCTCTGTGCTGGACTTTAGACCTCCTCTTAGTTGGTCTATTGAACAGTGTATTTTAGTTCCTCAAGATAGCAACACACCAGCAATGCGCCTTAACACACCTCCTTTTTTAGACCAGAACGCCTATGGGCGCACATATGAGCGCAAATGCATTTAAACAGCGTGCTGCAAAATGTTAAAATGATTCTTGCGCCGAGCTGAAACTAGTTAACAACAATTGCGTCGAGCCTTGCGCCGCATTGCCTCGGGTGTATGATAGGGCCCATAAACTTTAAATGGTTTTTATTTTAATTTCACAAGATCTTTAATATCTAACCATCTGCAACAACAATGTGAACTTGTATATACAGTAGATGCAATTGTGTTCCTGAGGAGATTTCTCTGCATGAATGATTAGAGAATGGCAGATTATCCTGCTGCTGCTTCTCCAGTATGGTAGGTAATTAAATATGATAGAAATGTGGATGAAGTGTCGAGATGATTGACAGGGCTCGTAACTAAGCAACATAATTTTCTGTTATTGAGGAGGTATGTCCGAATGCTTGCATACTCTTCTGTTGCACTCAAAAGCATCTACCATTTCTTCACAAAAAGTATATACTTTTAGGATGTAGTATACGTAGGCGAATTGTGACACCGCGCAACTATTTCACAAACAATCTGAAAACAGTAATGATGTATAAGGAAGCCTCGTTTATTGAAATCACATGACCTTTCCAATTTGATTCCTACGTAATAGTACTGATTCGAAACGCAATATTCAGAAAGGTTTGGAAGATTCATGAAGCAGTGCCATCGCTATGGTTCATTATGAGATAGCATTAAGCAAAAAAGGACACTGCGCAAAATGTAAATTAAGGGGACGAACTGGCCACTCATTAGCCCATTGGAAAGAGAAAACAACATCTCATTAGTATTCCGTTTGTTTCTCCTATTGCAGTTAAATACAGAGCAAGTAAAAGCTCTGATGTGTTTATATGAAGAAATGGATTCTGTTGATTTAGGCTTTTGTGCTGGTTCAAGTAACCCAAAACTCAAGGTTATAATAGTAATGCTAATGGTAATTATCTTCACAAAAGTGGACTAATGTTCCATCACTATTCAGCAAATAGACATATTTATGTAAAAAATTAACAAATATTCTGACTGCTGCTCTAATTTTTCTTTTGATTGAATTTATTAGGTATTTATTTAGTAAAATGTTGCTATTTGATTTATTCTACAATATTGTAGTTTCTTTGAGAAAGAAAAAAAACAAAAAAAAAAAACAACCCAGGCTCATTATTGATACGTACCCCTGTATAAATCTCTGGAGAGTGCGAAATACGTCCCGGGAGTTTTTCTTTTGTGAATCCACCAGAGGCATCTGTGTAAGCCTTTTCAGATCTTAAATTTCTCTTGCGAGGGCCAATAGCACCTGCTCTTCTCGCGTAAATCCACCAGAATCCGCGGTTGACTAACTGACTGACCCACCCTCCTCCTTCCCTAAACCCAACCAATAGTGTTTAAAAAAAAACACAGATTGTCCCACCCACCGCCAGGCCTGGAATGGCTAATCGGGAGGACCGGGAGTAATTTTTTTAATTAAATATATATATATTTTTAAACAGTGTTGAGAAGCCTTTACGATTAATTATCCAAATCTTTTTGACGGCTTGCACCACTCGCCTAATGTAAGTTAACTCTTTCTCTGCGCAGCCTTTAACTGCAGCTCGTGCTGTATTGAACAGACGCACGCCACTTCATAACTATAGGGGAATTGAATTACCAACCTACGTCACAAATGACGTCACACGGGATCAACTGCACATACCAGTTGCAAAAAAAGACCGGTTGCAATATCAAACATGTTGTGTTGTGCGGTAGGATGCCAAATTGAAAACTTAAACTTTATCGTACACCACACTGCTCTTAATGCCAACCACAGACGTTTTAGCTACCAGCTATCATAAGAGCTGATTGGAGTGAGGACCTAATTAAAAATGCTGGACTCTCCAGTTCACGCTATGCTGAATCATACACATCACTTGTTTTTGATTGCAGCAATGATTTCACCAAACACAGTTACATATGGTTGATTAAATTGTGGACACTGAATACTGAGAATGAAATGTAAAGATGTATGCTCACGAACCCTACCGTACAGGTGCAGTTTGCTGTCAGAATGCAGTAGTTTTCAACCCAAGCTCATTCTGGAAACATAGCCCCGCTGATGTTTCTGGAGACCGCGATTTACGTGGCAGGAGGTACGTATGGCTGTGTTTAGTTTGTTTCGAGTGAACGCTCGCCGGCTGACGGCTCGCCTCCATGTGGAGGGCTTTCCCCACTGCAACCAGTTTGTCCGCTTAGCTCGCAGCGTTACGTTGGAGGAGCAGAGGCCCGAAGGAGGAGGAGCCGGCCGCGGGGACGACCTGGATCGTGTCCGGGGAAGAGCAGTTCCAGAAATCAGGTAAGATGAAAAACAGAATCCAAAAAATAAGGGCGAGAACGCGGCAGGATCCGAAAACACGGTCGAAATCAAAGACAAGGGCTTTTGCTTCTTTTTCTGGACGGCTTTTGCAAACCGTCGCTTGGGTTTAGGGAAGGAGGAGGAGGAGGAAGAGGAGGGCAGCCGGGTCGGCCGATTGGCCGCCCGCCCGGTCGATCATTCAGTCGTTCAGCCAGTCAGTCCGATGGGCGGTCGCTCCACAGCAGCCTCCGGGGGCTTTTCACACGAGAACAGCGCGGGCGCGAACGTGGCGTGGCCTCTCGCGGATCCGTGAAAACAAAAACTGCTCGAATACGTACCTCCTGGGATGTATTTCGCGGTCTGCAAACACGTCCGCGGGGCTACGTTTCCACAATGAGCCCGGGTTGGTAGTTTTGCTTGTTGATTATTATCCAGGCCTTGTATAGTTTTTTTTCCTTGTCTTTGGCCAGGCAGAAGCACTACAAAGTTTTGAACCTGGTAATCAGGGAACATTATTTCCTGCATATGACCACACAGAACAACATTGTTGGCATCCAAAGACTGGTAGGCCTTTAACTTCTCTCTTGTAAAATCATTTGAAGTTTCAATGAGATAGTTGTATATTTGGGCTGGATGCTTGGCCATTTCATCTTATCCAATATTCATTGAGAGGGTGCTATCGCACAAACCGGTAATTTGTTTATAGTGGCCGTTTTTCGACTGAACTAAATTTATTTTTGATGTCTTGGTCACATTATTTGGAGAGCCGGAACAAATTGCTTTACGGTCCAAGTTCGGACTGCGGGCCGCCAATTGAGCAGCCCTGACGTACACTCAAAAATTACGTTTGCTGCTTGTTCAAGCTACTTATTTAAAATGAGTTGAAACAACACAATTCTTCAGTTTTTAGGTAGACAACTTAATAATTTTGAGTTCAATCCACTTACATTTGTGAAAACTATTAAGTTAACCTAATCAGTTTGTGTTGGGACGCATGAAGAAATTGTGTGGAACCCTGCATTTTTACAGTGTATATGATGAATTATTTTTAGATGTTATTTGACATTCATTTGTTATTGGAATTTTTGATTTAACATTTGTTCATTCATTTTCCTTCATCTTAGTTTCTTATTGATCAGGGGTCGCCACACTCATACACTACGGCCAATTTTGTTCATCCAATTCACCTATAGCGCATGTCTTTGGACTGTGGGGGCAACCAGAGCACCAGGAGGAAACCCCCGCCAACATGGGGAGAACATGCAAACTCCACACAGAAATGCCAACTGGCCCAACCGAGGCTCGAACCAGCGATCCTTCTTGCTGTGAGGTGACAGCACTGCCCACCGCGCCACCATGCTGTCCAGGTGGGTGTCATTTTCATTGATTAATTCATTTTCTTGACGGCTTAGTCCCTTTATTAACCCAGGGTCGCCACAGCGGAATGAACCGCCAACTTATCCGGCAAGTTTTTACGCAGCGGATGCCCTTCCAGGCGCAGCCCATCTCTGGGAAACATCCACACACACACTCATACATTACAGACAATTTAGCCTAATCAATTCACCTGTACCACATGTCTTTGAACTCTGGGGGAAATCGGAGCACCCGGAGGAAACCCACGTGAACGCAGGGAGAACATGCAAACTCCACACAGAAATGCCAACTGAGCCGAGAATCGAGCCAGCGACCTTCTTGCTGTGAGGCGACAGCACTACCTACTGCACCACTGCTTCGCCCAGGTGTCATTTTTCCTTTTGTAATTGTTTTTTTCCTGCTGTTTATGTTGGTAAGGAAGGTAGGGTATTTTGATGTATTTTTCTTTTCTTTTATTTGACTGATTATTTAGTTCTTCCCTTTCTATTAGTTTAAGAACTTTTTTGTTTGTTGATTTGGTTTGAACTCCCTCTTGAATTTGAATGTCCCCCCCCTTAATCATTGAATAAATCTTGTGTTATTCTTTATTCAATCTGCATTGTGCGTTCTCCTCTTTGGGTAAATTTTCTTTTGTTTAGTCCATTGGCAGGTTGATCATGGGACCTCATTGCTGACACAGACACACACACACACACACACACACACACACACACACACACACACACACACACACACACACAAACTCCACTAACATTCTGTTGCGCACCCGTGTTCCCCTAGACAGAATTAAGGAAACTTAACAGTCACAAAAATAATTCATATTTGACATTAAACAAAGGGGCATCACAGTGGGTAGCGTGATCACCTCACAGCAAGAAGGTCACTGGTTTGAGCATTGGCTGGGTCAGTTGGCATTTCTGTATGGTACTGGTAACTGACCCAGCTGGGACTCCAACCAGCAAACTTCTTACAGTGCTAACCAATGAGCCGCCATGCCACCCTTAGACATCAATTTACAAAACAAAATATCCTAACAGAAAATAATCTAACAGTTTTAGATAAATAACCAAATCGACAACCTTTCCATATGACAACCCCTATTGTTTCCGATGAACTGATTTACAATAACTAGTTAGTTATGATGTGGAGTCCATCAGATCAGATCAAGTGTTATGATGCCTGAGAGAGACCTAGTTTACTGTCTGTCTGTGTGTGTGTGTGTGTGTGTGTTGTCCAGTAATGCTCTTTGTACCTCAGAGAGTCAATTACAGCTCTCATCAGCACAAACACACAGCACACTGACCCGCGTCACTCTGAACAGCCTCAAAATATCCCTCCAGTGATCGATAAACCACTCCAAACACACCGATCCAAACACACGCTCTGGACTTTGGGTTGATCCGACTTTTCCAGCAGCAAACTGCTCTCTGTTTTGGTCTGCTATGAAATCATTGGCAGGTGTGTATAAATGTGCATGCAAGCAGAACACTGCATTGAATATTGCACAAAACCATCTGATGCTATGGTTATGGTTATGAGTTTCTTTCTTCTGTTCAACACAAAAGAAGATATTTTGAAGAATGATGGGTCCAATCGATGTACATTCATTAATTTTACTTTGGCTTAGTCTCTATTTTAGGGGTCGCCACAGCGAAATGAACATCTAACTCATTCATTCATTTTCTTTTCGGCTTATTCCCTTATTGATCAGGGGTTGCCACAATGGAATGAACCGCCAACTCATTCATTTTTCAGCTTATTCCCATTATTATTCAGAGGTTGCTACAGCGGATTGAACCGCCAACTATTCCATCATATGTTTAACACAGCGAATGCCCTTCCAGCTGCAACCAAGTACTGGGAAACACCCATACACACTTATTCTCACACACACAAACACATTGTTTTTGTGAAAAGTGGGTACATTACATAGGTTTCCAATCATTTTATACTGTTTAATCCGTATATTGTTTTGCCTTAACCCAACCTTACCCCTAAACCAAACCATCACAGGAGACTGTGTGCAGCTTTACTCTCTGATTAAACTCATCTTGTGGGATTTATAAGCTTTTTGAGAAATGAGTCCTCATATTTTCACCTCCTTTTTGTAATACCTGTGTCATACCCATGTCATTATACAGATTTGTGTCCTGATATGTCACAAAAACACGTACACACACACACACACGCACACTCTACCGGCAATTTAGTTAATCTAATAGTGCATGTGTTTTGACTGTCGGAGAAACCAAAGCATCTGGATGCCAACAAGAGGAGAACATGCAAACTCCACACAGAAATGCCGACTGACCCAGTCGGGACACAAACCTTCTTACTGTGAGGTGACAGTGCTAACCACTGAGCTGCCTATCGACATCCATAGTAGGAAAATAAAAATACTCGGCAAGTCAATGCCAGATATCAGCATTCTTCTAAATATATTTTGTATTTAATAGAAGAAACAAACTCAAATGGGTTTTAAACAAGGGAGAGTAAATGACATAATTCTTTATGGGTGAATTACCTCTTTAAACACGCTCTGAATTGCACACGCAGACTTTTATTTCTGATGCACTTTCAGGACAACACACACACTTAATACACTCATTGAACATGTACACATAGACATCTATTGTATACAGCGGGGAAAATAAGCATTAAACACGTCACCGTTGTTCATATTTAGGTGCTGTTGACTTGAAATTTTCCCTGGATGTTGGTAACAGCCAAAGAAATCCATATTTGCAAAGAAAACAAATCTAATTAGATTACAAACTAAGTTATTTGTAATAAAATGAAATGAAACAGGAAAAAAGTATTGAACACATGAAGAAAGGGAGGTGTAGAAAAGCAGTGAAAGCCCAGACAGCAGCTGAAATCTCGCAGTAGTTCTTCAGCAACCCTCTGCTCTTCCTCAGTGTGAATGAATATCAGCTGCTTTAAGGCTGGTTTATACTTCTGCGTTAAACGTCGCTGACGTGCACCTCTCAAAAATTGTAACTACACTTCGCAACGACACGTAGCGCAAGCTCTGTGATTGGTCGGCTTGGTAGCGCTGACGAGTCTGGGCGGGACCGAGAGCAGCATGAATGGTGCGAGCCTGATGGAGCGATTGTTTACAAGTGTGGAGTACTGTGAAGGAGCTCCTGATGGAAAGTTTTGTTTGGTGTTTACCTCATAGTTAAAGTTGTTGCACGTCCGCCGGTTACTGCCTCAAAATGAGCGAGTTTGAGCCACTTGTACATCCCGGAAGTGTTCAGGAAAAGCAAAACAGCTGCGAAGAAACTCGACACAGAGGAACATTTACACCTCACTGACAACTAGCGTTTCAAAAGTGTTAATGCAGACCAACAGAGACAGCGCGCAGAAGTATAAATGCACAGCTACGCGCATTACATGCGCCGTGGGTTACACCGGTCACTTGACGCAGAAATATAAACCAGGCTTGAGTCCAACATCTACATTAGTAGGAAGATGAAGATGAAACCAGGGTGGACATTCAGAAAGACAATGGTCCAAAAAAAAAGCCAAGGAAACTCTCAAATACTTTTTTGTAGAATGGCCCAGCCAATCACCTGACCCGAATCCAATAGAAATTAGACAGACGAGACCCACAGAAGCATCAAGATTTTGACACACTGTTGAAGTCTGTGGAAAACTCACACCTGAGCAATGCATGTGACTTCATTCCCCATATGAGAGGCGTCTTTTACCGGCCGTCACTGAAAAAGGTCTTTATTTAAAGTATTAAACACATTTCAGTAGTTCAGCACTTTCTCCTTGTGTCATTCCATTGTTTTAACACACAACTCAGATGTTTTTGTTTTGTTTTATTTTTATGTTTTTGTATTGTTTGGGTTTTTACCAAAATCTGCTTCAATACCATGTCAGCAGCTTTTTTTAAATTAATATTCCCAAGAAAAAACCTGACGTGTTCAACACCTACTTTCCCCGCTGTATAATAACTGTCACTGTTAAAAGCTATTACTTAATACTTAAAGTCGTTAGTAAATAATAAAGTTATAGTAGCTAATAACCTTAACGTTTCTGAATTAGATTGTAATGCAATAACGTGCACCTTTTTTAAAGCGGCTTTAAAACAATAACTAGTGTGAAAAGCACTACACAAATAAACTTGAATTAAATTGAAGTCAAATGTGTTCAGACAAACAGATCGATGTTTTAGAAGCGATGGTCCGATGGTTCACTCTTTAGCAGGTCAAATGAGCGATGTCTTCGGCTCTGTTGTTTAAAGTGAGATGGATGTCTTTTACATGATAAATGCAGTCAGATGTTTCAGATGTTGGTGAAAGTGAAGCCATAAGTGTGATCAGCAGGAACATGAGCCTGCGTGAAGAGCTCTGAGGAAATATGAGTGACCTGCAGGCCAGCGGGTTAAAGAGACACACGGAGAATACAAGTTCAAAGTCACAGCTGTGTAAACTTATGTACCACACACACACACACACACACACACACACACACACATGCAAAGACACATACGCGCACACACACACAAATACACACACAGACATACACGCACAAACACAAAGACACACACACAATACATGTACAAGCAAAGGTACATACATACACCAATTGTGCCGCAAGCCTGCTTTTTTTTGAAGGTCTCGGCCGTTAGATCGCCCCCTGGGGGCTGGCTGCAGTACAAGTCATAAAGCCCGCCTCCTCCGTGTTAATGAAGGAGACTTGAGCCCAAATGAAAAAATTAATTACACTTGCAATAAAATGTCCCGAAAGATGGTTCTGGTCGATTAAGGCACTGGTTATTGTGCTGAAATAGGTGCAGATCTTCATTTTTGTAAACAGTTTGTTTTTAGCAGTAATTTAATGCTGGGCGTGTCATTGTGATTGACAGCTGTGATTGACAGTTTCTCAAAGCAGCGCGTCTGAGCTTCGGCAGGAGACTGAAGTGTTATTACTCAATTTCTGTGTTATTTTACCATGACAAAATGAGTTCAGCAGTAAACTATAGTTTCTGACATACATGATCTGGTGGAACACTGTTTATTCACTAAGTTCAGGGATTTTTTCGGGCTTTATTAGTTTGCTGATACACGCCTAGCCACCCAGATAGCAAAACACAGTTTCGGCTAGATTCTCGCCTGCCGGAGACTTATCCCTTAGAGCTCAGACTGACTACCTCTGCTGGACCTACTCCGGATGCCTGGACTCACTACCCGATTCCAGCCCGAGTCAATCGAGCCAGATGCGGCGGCCAAGCGAGCCGGCGCTGCCGCATGCGAGCCGGAATCAGCCCGCGACGCCGCGAGTAGGTTATGCGCTGCGGTCCGGAGCTGGCGCGATTGAATATATAAAACCCTCATATTTGTTAACGTTATTACATCCATTTGTGTTGATATGACAGCAAACGCATGCTGTAAAGTTCGGGGGGCGTGGTTGATTTTACATAAAGCGTTTGGTTGGAAGCTCGACTCTGCTCATTTTCGCGGCTCCTCCTCTGGCTCCATCAGACAATCCTTCTGCGCATGTCTGGCTTCAATTTCAGCAGTCTTTTGCGACAGTTTGTGCCCGTCAAGCAGGCGTTTTGCCCTCAAGGCGTTCAATGGGAAAAAGGGCTGTCGCGTCGTCCATATTTTTTACAGTCATTGACATACACACACACACACACACACACACACACTCAAAAGCAGACAGACAAACACACACATAGACACACTAAACGCACATGCAATCACACACACAGACACACACACACACACACACACACACACACACAGACACACACAGCCGCTGTGGTCTCTGCCTCAAGGTTGGACGTGTTGTATGTTCAGAGATGCTCTTCTGCAGACCTCAGTTGTAACAAGTGGTTATTTGAGTTAATATTGCCTTTCCATTGTCTGGCCATTCTCCTCTGACATCAACAACAAAGCATTTGCGCTCACAGAACTGCCGCTCACTGGATATTTTCTCTATTTCAGACCATTCTCCATAAACCCTAGAGAAGGTTATGCGTGAAAATCCCCAACAACCATGCCACGTTCAAAGTCACTTAAATCCCCTTTCTGCCTCATTCTGATGCTCGGTTTGAACTGCAGCAGATCATCTTGACCATGTCTACATGCCTAAATGCATGGAGTTGCTGCCATGTGATTGGCTGATTAAAAATTTACGTAAACGGGCAGTTGGACCAAGCAGTACCTAATAAAGTGGCCGGTTAGTGTATCTGTAATTTTCTGCCAGACATAATCTGTTTGTTTGTTTTGCTTCTTCTTTTTTTTTTTAACAGTGCTTTTATGATAGGTTCGGATTAGCATTTAATGCAAACTAGCAGTTTAGCTGCAATGCGATCTTAAATGCATGTTCCTCCAGACAGCTGACAGCTGAAAAGGTCTAATTTGCGAGTGTTACTCTGAGTCAGAATGTTTTGTCTGAGTGTTAAGGTTCACCACAGGAATCGTCTCCACCAGAGAGCAGAATTCATTAATTTGCTCAGCAGCGTTCGCCGGACGCCGTCGACTTTTGCATGCTTTTCCATTCATTAACTTTTAACAGTCAAATGACCCCGGAATTGATTTTCATTTCTCGCTGAAGCCTCTGAAGTTTGCGAGAGCGGTTTTAGCAAAAGCACCTCGGCCTCAGATAATTGCTCATCTGACAAGCATCTCAGGAGGGGATATTCCTGGAAGCAAGAGCTAGTCCACCTACTGTATGTGCATTTCTGAATATTGCATTAAAAAAGAAGAAAAACATTGAATGGAAACAGCGAGATGTGAATAAATTCTGACAAATATTAAATGTGCACTCAAAAAAAAATTTGTTGAATGAACATGATTTAATCGTGGCACCCTTTATGCATCTAATCCAATCAAGTAAACCTGAACTGCTTTGAACATGTTGTATGAACACAAAGCACATTTGTAGATAAAACATGGTTTCAATATGTCAGTCTAACTTCTTTGCAACTAATTGACTCAAAATGTTTGTGTTATTCTAATTAAAATGATTCTAATTTACTCAATGTAACACTAAAGCTTTACTTTAACAAAATTATGTCTTGTTAAATCAGCTAGTAAATTTCTTGTTCAAAATTGTTGTTTAAATTCATTCATTCATTTTTTTGTCGGCTTGGTCCCTTTATTAATCCGGGGTCGCCACAGCGAAATGAACCGCCAGCTTATCCAGCAAGTTTTTACGCAGCGGATGCCCTTCCAGCCGCAACCCATCTCTGGGAAACATCCACACACACACACTCATACACTACAGACAATTTAGCTTACCCAATTCACCTGTACCACATGTCTTTGGACTGTGGGGGAAACCGGAGCAAACCCACGCGAAGGCATGGAGAACATACAAACGCCAACTGAGCCGAGGTTCGAACCAGCGACCCAGCAACCTTCTTGCTGTGAGGCGAACGTGCGACCCACTGCGCCACTGCCTCCACTGCGCCACAAAAAGGACAGAAAACATGTTATATATATTTTTTTATTATTATTTTTATTTTATTTTATTATAGCCTTTGAAAAAATAGTTGCATGCAGAACTGTTGCAAACAATTTATTTGTGTTGAATTTAAACAAACACATTAAGTTTAATAATGTTCAACTTAATTTGTTTGTTTAAATTCAGCCCAAATAAATTGTTTACAACCCCTTAACATAAAAAATTGAGTAAATCCAAGGAATCATCTTTGAATATTTTTTTTCAGTGTAGCAGGCACCAATCACATTTAAACAAATTTCTTCTTTAATATTCTGATACAAAATGTTATATAATATACAAAATTGTAATATGTAATATAAAATGTATAAGAAACATTTAGCCAACAAAATAACCTTGGCTCTTAAGAAAACTGATCCCCAAGCAATACCTGTAGGACGTTAACATCATTTTTTTTTACCAATTGAGTTTAAACAGCTTTCTTCACTTTGGTACTCCTATTCAAAATGTAAAAGTATAAAATGTATAGGAAACATATAGCCAACAACATAACATGCATAACATTCAAGCTCTTGGGAAAACCAATTCCCAAACTGTGCCGAAAACACGCGATGATACTTCTTCTTGTTGTTTTCGTATGGTGACATCCAAACGCACTACCGCCACCTACTGATATGAGTCCAAAGTGAGAGTTGTCGATTTGAATCGTCTCAGTCTCATTGAATCAACATGTTCTGATCAAATTCATTTGATTATTTCTTGATTCAGTTTCAAATAACATGAATGAATCATTTAACATACGTAAACTTGATTTGTTCTTTTCAATCTGACAAATTTTTATTTTGTAAATCCAATACATGCATAGTTGATTTTTTTGATTGTACACTACCTGACAAAAGTCTTGTCGCCTATGAGTTTTAGGAACGTTAAATAATAATTTGACCTCTAGTTGATCATTGGGTATTAGAAGTGTCTTATATGAAAGGCAAAGGCCTCTAAATTATGCTTATTTGACCAAAATAAAATATGATCATGCCTTGATTATTAATGATTTAATTAGGACAGTAAGGTCTGAATTTGCTAAGACAAAAGGCTCGTCTCTTAACAGAAATAATGTCCAGTATAGAATATAAAGTCATGCTGCAGTGGAAACAGAATGAATATTGTGTCTGACTCCATCATGAGCTTGGACGACTGCATCCATATGTAACAGGATTTTTTCGGGCAAATTGATTTCACTATATTTTCTTCTTGTTTACTTACTGTTCATATAAAATTGTTTTGTGTTCACAATATACATGTAAAAAGAGTCTGTAAAGAGACAGTGGTTGCACCTCTTCTCCCCCTTTGGGTTAACATCAAGGTGGTATAGTCCAAGCAGCCATACCTGTTGCACTATTGTTTTAGCGCAGTGGTTTTCAAAGTGGGGGTTGGGACCCCCAGAGGGGTCGTGGGACGATGAAGGGGGGTCGTCTGGTGATTTCGAAAAAACTATTAATTTTAATTAAACCATAAGAATTACCATATTTTATTCATAACCTACTGAAGAGAAAAATAGTCGTTTATAGTTACTATTTACTATATAGTTACTATAGTAGCTTATAGTACTATTGGATTGCGACCCCCGGGGTACATTATATTAAAGACACAGCATTAGTGTCAGATGCAGAAGATTGATTTTATAACACAGGCTAAACTTTCTGGCCCATTTGCAGCACTGACATACATTAAAAAAAATTAAACGAAGAATAGACTTGGGTCTATTAGTGTGTGAGTGCCATTGCAAGCAAAGTGTCTGTATTTATAACCACCTCAGACTATTTTGACACTGGCATTGTCATTTTGTGGGTCGCGGGCTGAAAAGTTTGGGAACCCCTGTTTTAGCGGTCTTTTCCACCTTTACCTTGAAGTAAGGAGGTATGATCTACCTGTTCCGTATTGAGCTTGGCTCTGGTCATAATTAACACACACACACAAATACATATTTAAGTTTAATTTTAATCATTTGTTGTATTTACTGATGTAAAACAGTTTGTTATACACTCTAAAAAAAAGGTTCCCAGAGGTTCTATATAGAACCTTGGGGTTCAATACTTGGCCAGTAGAACCTTTTACCCAAAAAAATGGTTCCATTTAGAACCCTTTGTGTGCAAAGAACCTTTTTGATTAAAATGGCTCTATAGTTTTTGATTCATAACATAATTATCTAGTAAAGATTATAAAATAATTATAAGCTATAACACAGATATACAAATCTTTTTGAGTCAAAACCTAATAAAATGTATGCTGTGGTCAAAAACGTTATCAGTGTACAGTATGGTGGGATTTTTTTCATTTAGGTTTGCACATTAGCATATAACTTATATTTTATATATACTTAGTATTTAACATTTTTAACAAATTATTTTGTGAAATAAATAAAATAACTAGTTTATTTCTTTAGACTGTGCAGTACCATGTTTTTATGATTTAAAAATTTATTTAAAAATAATCATCATCGTCGTGGACAGGTGGTGAAGAGCCTCGAGAGTGACAGTTAATTTTTCGAAAGGAGAAGTCCACCACAGCTTCATCATTTACACAATATATATATATATATATATATATATATATATATATATATATATATATATATATATATATATATATATATATATATATGTATATGTATATATATATGTATATATATATATATATATATATATATATATATATATATGTATATATATATACCTAAAGGTTTAATATTTCAAATACATTTAGCCTGCATTTTTATGTCCTTTATAAATAACACCTGATCTTTCATCTATGGATTATTAAAATATGTTTGGCTTTAAAATGTTTTAATAATATCCAGGGATGGACTGGCCATAGGGAGAACCGGGACCTTTCCTGGTGGCCTGATGGTCAATCTAGCCTGCCACCGTGACTCTGGCCTGCCGCGCGTACACAGACTCGGTGCGGGCACGAGTGCTGCACTGCTACCTAAATAAAAAAAACCTTAAATGGTTCTAAATAGAACCATCTTACTTGAATTCGAAGAACCATTTGGGGTTCTATTTAATGAACCCTTAAAATGGTTCTATTTAGAACTTTTTTGGGGTTCCATATATGAAGCTCTTGATAGAACCATTTTCAGTTCTATATAGAACCGTTTCTTTTAAGAGTGTATTGTAGAATGTTACTTTTGTTGACAGTGTACATTTAATGTAATGAGCTGAAGCTGCCGATCTTTCATAATAACATTCTCTATGCAGGTGTGCATTTATGATTTTTATTTTGACTTTGTAATATGTGGATTGTCATGGTTCACATGCTGGTTTTTGTAATTGTGAAAGCTAGCCCTTTCCTGTCTTAGCGTCCTTCCGCGGCGCCTCTCGCTCGTTTCCTCCATATTTCATTCGCCTTTTCCTCCTTTTTCCTTTTTTACCTTTACCTTGAACTAAGGAGCGTACATTTAATGTAATGAGCTGAAGCTGCCGATCTGTCATAATAACATTCTCTGTGCAGACTCAAATTGGTGTCCTCTCATCATTAACTACACAACGCAGAGCAAAAGAGAGTACGGTTACACATACCTCTCTGCAATGACAAAAATCACCTATTAATAAAGTCATCTGGAATGGCAAAGAAAGTTGCAGGACTCTCAGAGTTCATCAAGATTCTTTGGATTCATCTTACTCCAGAAATGCTCAATCATGTTCATCTCTGGTGACTAGGCTGGCCAATACTGGTGCACCTTGACCTTTTTTGTTTTCAGGAGCTTTGATGTGGAGGCTAAAGTATGAAAAGGAGCGCTATCCTGCTGAAGAATTGTACCTCTCCTGTGGTTTGTAATGTAATGGGCAGCACTAATGTCTTGACACCTCAGGCTGTTGATGTTGCCGTCCACTCTGCAGATCTCTCACATGCCACCATACTGAGGCCCCGTTTACACTAATGTGTTTTAGTTTTAAAGCGCATAAGTTTTTCTATGGTTACGCCATCCGTCCACACTACGCTGGAGTTTTCGAGCGCCGAAAACAGAGTGTTTTGGAAACGCTGGAGAGGCCGTATTCATTCTGAAATGCTGCTGCTCTGTCTCAGTGTGGATGAGGGAAAACGGAGACATCTGAAAACGGAGGCGGGGCTGCTGAGATTGCTACCTGATTGGGGCTTTTGTGTCATTGTGTATCCTTCCCTTATTCGTCAAGCTCCTATCACATGACTATAACACATGGCTGAAGACAGCAGACCAGCCCTCACTGTAAACAACAACATGGACACAGAAATGGGAGCGTTGTTTGCACTATTGTTTGTTTTAGAGGCCATTGTGCAGTTATTCATTAATTACGTTTAGTAACAACTCGACCTCGTCGTCTGTCCACAAAAATACCATTATTGCTTTCTTTGTCATCGCGTTCATTGTTCAACCGGCGTTTGTTGACTAACAATAACCAAATGCCGAGTGAGACACATGCTTCATGTTTATACTAGAACTCACATGCCCAGAGTGCGCGAATGGTCACGTGATATACGTTTTTGGTGGCGTAGTGTGGACGGAGATATGTTCAGAAATGCTAGGTGAAACGCTAGTGTGTACACGGATCGTTTTTGATCTAAAACGCTGTTTTAAAACTAAAACGCACTAGTGTAAACGGGCCCTGAATGTAACCACAAACCATGATTTTTTTCTTCACCAAACTTGACTGATTTCTGTGAGAATCTTGGCTCCATGCGGGTTCCAGTAGATCTTCTGCAGTATTTGTGATGATTGGGATGCAGCTCAACAGATGATTTATCTGAATAATCGACCTTCTGCCACTTTTCCAAATGATCAAATGACTGGTTTCTCTCAAGGTTATGTATCCTCTACTTTCGCCAGTTGGTGATGTTTTTTCCTCACTGCTGTCACCACTGGCTTGCATGGCTCGGGACTTGTAGAGCTGTGCATTGATGGATTTGCTCTTCAGTGTTTGGACTCTCAGCAGTGAATATTAAAACACACTAAACTGATCTAAACTGAACTTCAACACTGAAAAGACACCGTTTCAATTTACTATAATCTTCTACGTGAAGCTGCTTTGACACAATCTACATTGTAAAAGCGCTACACAAATAAAGATGAATTTAATTTAATTAAAAGTCCCTTTGCTAAACTGTGGAGTTGAATTTTCAACATCAGAAGTCGGCAGAGCAGAGATCAACATCCCATAATGCGATTCACAACCGTAAATAAACTGAAAACACTTGCGAATCACAAAATACGGAAACTGTTAATTAAGAGATATTCTGTACAGTGCAGTACCCACACATCACCCTCCTCAGCCGCTCGCTGATTTTCCACACTCTGCAAAACGCATGTATTCTATAGGGCTTTGTAAAGGAAACAGTGTGTAGCCGGAGATGCCCCAGAAGAACAGGCCTCAATCTGTGGAGGTCGAGCTCGGGACACAGTTTCATTACAGTGCTGGAGGAAAAGTAAAGGTCCAGCATCACGCTCATCCCACTGATCCGTGCTGTTCACCGTGTTTCCCACAAAATGCCAATTCTTTATTGCGGTATGTCAACACAGCACTGGAATAATTCACCCCAAAAATGAAAACTCGCTCATGCAGTTACGAACTAACATGACTTTCTTACTTGCATCCAATACAAAAGGATTGAATTATAAAACTGAATTATTAGCCCCCCTGTTTATATTTCCCCCCCAATTTCTGTTTAACACAGAGAAGATTTCTTCAGCACATTTCTAAACATAATAGTTTTAATAACTCATCTCTAATAGCTGATTTATTTGATCTTTGTCATGATGACAGCACATAACATTTGACTGGATAATTTAAAAGATACTGTTATTCAGCTTAAAGTGACATTTTAAGGTTTAACTAGGTTAATAAGGCAAGTTATTGTATAATGATGGTTTGTTCTGTAGACTATCCAGAACAAATTTAGCCTACCCAATTCACCTATACCACATGTCTTTGAACCATGGGGGAAACTAGAGCAACCAGAGGAAACCCATGCCAACACGGGGAGAACATGCAAACTCCACACTGAAATGCCAACTGGGACTTGAACCAGTGAACTTCTTGCTGTGAGATGACATTGTTAACCACTGAGCCACCCCCATATATATGGTTGTGTGTGTGTGTATATATATATATATATATATATATATATACATACACACACACACATACATACATACATACATACATATATATATATATATATATATATATATATACATATATATATATATATATATATATATATATAGTAGCGAGGCAGAGGGAAAACACAAACACCGTAGATGAAGTTACAAACAATGCCCCGGAGGGTGCTTTTATTTACAAGTGGTAAAGGGGTGAATGAGTGCTCTTAGAGGTGCGTGCTCAAGTGCTCCGGGGAGAAGGTGAAGACTGGTGAGAGGTATGGTGTTGGATCGGTCACGAGCTGGATTCGGCTGTGGGAGAGACAGAGAGAGACAAGCGTTAGCGCAGGGAGTCATGTGAAATGAAGCTCACTTCTTCCTGTGTGGGGCTGGCTTATATCTCTCCCTGGCTGATGAGGTCCAGCTGTGAGCGATCCGGGGTTGATGAATGATCCAGCTGGTGTGGATTTGTGCCCAGGGCGACGTGGTATTACCCGACTCGCTACATTATATATATATATATACACACATATATACATATATATATATATATATATATATATATATATATATATATATATATATATATATATATATATATAGTTGACACAAAAGCCCCAATCAGGCAGCGAATGTCATCAGCCCCGCCTCCGCTTTCAGATGTCCTCCGTTTTCCTTTATCCACACTGAGACGGAGCAGCAGCGTTTCAGAATGAAAACGGCCTCTCCAGCGTTTCCAAAATGCTCCGTTTTTGGCGCTCGAAAACTCCGGCGTAGTGTGGACGGATGGCGTAACCATAGCAAAACTTATGAGTTTTCAAGCTAAAACGCATTAGTGTAAACGGGGCCTAAATCAATCAGACATCAGAGACTGACTAAATTCTTAAACAATTTAGTTGAAACTATCTAAAGTTAAAACAACCTAAAAACAGTTGTTGTGACTTTAAGTCAGTGTATTTATTTCCCATCTAGCATTTTTTAAAGCAAAAAAAAAAAAAAAAAACTAGATCAAAATTCACATTTATCCTCTATCTGTACACTGGTTTGTCAGGACAATAATTGGCTAAGATAAAACTATTCAAAAACTGGAATCTGACAGTAAAAGAAATATCAAAATACGAGGAAAATTTCTTTAAGAAAATGTCCAAATTAAGCTCAGTAAACATAAATGTGCAACCTAGGACAGTTTTTATGGTCCATGGTTACATTTGATGGACAACCAATGATGCTATAAATAATATATTGTATATAATGTATATATTATATTGGATATAATTGTATATAATATTGTGTATAATGTTATATATAATGTATATTATCTTAATCTTTAAAAAAATGCAACAATAACATAACACATACTCAAATTAGCAACGTGAAAGCGTGCATGTTATTTGACATTCTCCTTTTGTACGTGTCATCAAAGAAAAGCCACGCC
>NC_141028.1:6737500-6842500 GCF_052040795.2 Danio rerio
TTCTTAATAGTGCGCTTTATACACTCACCGGCCACTTTATTAGGTACACCGCTCCAACTGCTCGTTAATGCAAATTTTTATTCAGCAAATCAAATAGCAGTAACTCAATGCATTTAGGCATGTAAACATGGTCAGACTGGTTTCTTGAACATGACAATGAGTTCACCTTACTCAAATGGCCTCCACAGTCACCAGGTCTCAATCCAATAGAGCACCTTTGGGATGTGGGGGAACATGTCATGAATGTGCAGTCGACAAATCTGCAGCAACTGCGTGATGCTATCATGTTAATATGGAGCAAAATCTCTGAGGAATATTTAAGGTACCTTGTTGAATCTCTGCCATGAAGGATTAAGGCAGTTCTGAAGGCAAAGGGGGTCTAACCTGGTATTAGTAAGGCGTACCTAATAAAGTGGCCAGTGAGTGTATGTCCTTAGTGCTATTATTATTTTCTGACGTATAATGTTTATATGCCTTGCCTTATCTCTTCTGTTAAAATCTGTTTGTTTCCTGTAGTAAGTTTCCTGTAGTAAGCTGATGTGATGCGACACAATGTACTACTAAAATAACACCTATTGTTGTGTGTTTGTTGTTTTTTGCCCTCCGAAACTGACCTCATTGTTTGTTTTCACTTTACATTCCACCTCACATTCTGATTGTAGCTGTGTTGTTTATATTGGGCTTTCAAACACAATGCATGTTATCACTAAGCGCAGCTAACATCCCGCCAAGCCGTTTTATGTTTAATAGACATCTAATAGACCTCTAAATATAGACGTCTTGGCAAAAACGAGACTAAATTTGGGTTGCCAGCACAAATCTAATAGACATCCAATATATAGCATGCCAAAACTAGACTATAGTCATTAAATACACAGATCAGACAGACTTTATATTCATTCATTCCTGTGTATTTGATGATCAGTCTTGGGCTATTCATGGACGTCTATTAGATTTTAAAATTGACATGTTTTAGTCAAGCCAACGATGTTTAGATGTCTATTAGACACAAAAAATTATAGATTCTCCTTAAAAGTTGTGTACATGTCAGTGTATAGCTTATTAAAATAATGCTTTTGGAACATTCCTGTAACGTAAATAGACAACCGTTCTTAAAACATTAATATAACGCAGATGGAAAGTACTAATAATGTATTACGCGAGACTGAAACGTTATGAAAAAAAACTGTTAATAAAACAACTGGATGTTTTTAAAAATTAAGACTTGTTTTAGTCAAGCCGTCGATGTTTAGACATCTCTTAAACAAAAAAAAACATCCTTGATGTTTTTAAAAAGGTTCGTACATGCTACTGTATAACTTATTAAAATATTGTTTTTGGAACATTCCTGTAGCGTTGATAGACAAACGTTCTTGGAACATTATTATAACGCGGATAGAAAGTTCTCAATGTTTTAAACAACTTTAACATTAACAACGTGAGACTGAAGCGTTGAAAAAATGAAAGTAAACAAACAACATGCTAATAAAACAACTGGATACTTTTAAACATTTAGACTTGTTTTCGTCAAGCCGTCAATGTTTAGATGTCGATTAAACCAACAAAAATGCTTGATTGTCATTAAAAGTTGGGTTAATGCCTGTGTATAACTGATTAAAATAATGTTTTTGGAACATTTTTGTAACGTTGATAGACAAACGCTCTTAGAACATAAAAATAATGCGGATGGAAAGTTCTAATAACAGTGTCAATGTAAACAAAATGTAAGGAAAACATGTTGAATAACATCATAAAAACAAACTTTTAAACATGTCAATAAAACAACTGCATGTTTTTGAACTTTAGGAACCTTTCACAATGACGTTTTTATCATTTATGGAGAATGTTAGCGAAACAATGCTGATGGATTTATAAAATGTTACTATAATATGAGACTGAAACATTATGAATAACTTTAACCAGTTAAACTCTGCTGCTATTTTGGGATTTCCGCCTGGATTTTGCCTACTCAAATTTAAAAGCTTCCCAAATCCACATGCACAGGAGTAAATGCAAATATATGGTATCATTTTAAAGAAAACCCTTTGAATTTTCATAAAACACTATTGAAAGTGTTTAAAATATCTGTGTATGTTGTCTGTGTTATAATAAATACCTAAAAAAGAGGCGCTTTTTGTATTTTTTTTTTTTATGAACTCAAATTTGAAAGTGTACCTTTTAGGTTCTGTGTGGTCTAGGGTGCTGTAATTAATTTTGGTGGTTTCTGCACATGTCTGTAATCATAGGAAAAAAGAAAAAGGTCTCTACCATAATCTATGCAAAAGTTCCTGTATTCCAACTGATAAGAGGTACTGTACAAGCCACAGGGATCGATCATTGTTTACATATTTCACTATTATTTTGTATGATCAAACATAATTCACTGTGTTTGGACCACGTCAGACATATAAAAGGATTACTTATGCACATCACCTCAAAAACAGAGGAGAATGGCCCTGAAGCACACAGCATAAGGTAAGAGATGACAGCTGTCTGTGCTATCTGGGGCTGCTTATTGATCATGAATGTATTTTTTTCATTTTTGCGCCATGGAAACGCCACAATTCATTCGACAACTGTTTGATGTGCAAATATAATTTAGTAAAAAGAATGCTAGAGCCGTATGAGCACCGGCAAGAGCTTCATTTGAGCTATAACTTGTACACGTGTAATATGAAAAATATGAATATAAACCAATGTAAAATACCTAGCTCGGGTATCCAAAATTTTGTGTATTTAAGTGTAAATAACTTCTGTACAGTAGAATAAAAACCAAAGTGATGCATATGTGCATAAAATATAGATTCTACACTTTCAAACGAAACCACTTACGGGGGTCTAGTGCAATACTAGCCCTTTAAATCTTAAAGAGAAAGTCAATGATGTCATGGTACCGGGTCCGCAGAGTTTAAGTGGTTAAAAGTAAACCCAAAAATAACGTTTATACATCGTCTAAGAATACTGGAAGTTTATAAACTTTCTAAGTACCTTTCACAACAATGTTTTTATACCTTACTGAGAAGATTACAGTAAAGTTCTTACAACATTAATATAATGTGGATACAATGTTCTGATATACAACAACATAACAACAATTGAAACAACATTTTCCGAACATTCATATGAGGCTGAAATGTTATTAAAACATTTTAAATAACAGTGTTATAACCACAAATTGAGGTTAATCCAGTTATATTTAAGAGATATATTTGCAAAAATAAATCTGCATATGAATGTTTATAGTTTCTGCAGTTCAAAAACGTTCATAAATCATCTTTAGGCTTTTCATTTAAATTCTAACACATCTGAATTCAGTTCATAAGTAAATTCAGTACGAACATGTACACCTACTAACAAACCACGGAAAGCATGAGACACGAATAACGTTTGTTTCTTAGCTAAAATGAATGTTGAGATTATCCTCACTTAAGCAGAAGCTATTTTCATTTTAGATAGGAAATATATTGAGTTACTTTACAATAACAGTACATGAATAATGATGTGTTAATATGTAAACTAAACATTACTTTATTATGGACTAAGGATGAGTTAATCCATGTGCTAATCATCAACTAAATGAACTACACCAAGAGTCACATGAGTTCATGGTGAATAATGGCTACCCTAATTACTCGTTAGTAATTACATGATTGCATGTTAATTAATGTATTAATTACCACACTAGTTTATGCTTAATCTATGTTTATGCACGTCCAACTATTTACACTGAATAACAATAAAGTGCTCTGTCAAGCAGTGGCGCAGAAGGTAGTTCTGTCGCCTCACAGCAAGAAGGTTGCTGGTTCGAATCTCGGCTCAGTTGTTGTTTCTGTGTGGAGTTTGCATGTTCTCCCTGCGTTCGCGTGGGTTTCCTGCGGGTGCTCTGGTTTCTCCCACAGTCCAAAGACATGCGGTACAGGTGAATTGGGTAGGCTAAATTGTCCGTAGTGTGTGTGTGTGTGTGTGGATGTTTCCCAGAGATGGATTGCAGCTGGAATCCGCTGCTTAAAAACGTGCTGGATAAGTTGGCGGTTTATTCTGCTGTGGCGACCCCGATTAATAAAGGGACTAAGCCGACAAGAAAATGAATGAATGAATGAATGAATGAAGTGCTCTGTCAACATCAACATTAACAGTTTAAACACAGAAGTTCATGGGTAGTGAAGGATGAGTTAATGGTGATGTGCCCCTCTAGTAAAGTCATGACATAATTATATCAGCTCATGAGTTCATGTTGCTTACATTTAGCTTCAACTTAAATGTTAATTAATACATTAATTAACAACATGTACTAACAAGTAATTAAGATAGCTATTATTCACACATGAACTCTTGTGAATCATACTGTTAGTTCATGATTACATCACAAACATCCCCCATCGTTAATTCATAATATGTTTAGTTTATATATTAATACATCATTATTCATGTACTGCTATTGTAATGTGTTACAGTTATGACTATTTTAGTGAAGCAACCAACAATCATATACAGATTGTGAAAGCATTTTTACAGATGTCTCTCTCATAATGTACAGTTGAAGTCGAGACAATGTAGTTGGCGATTCTTAAAGTCATGCAGTGAACCCCATTTGTTGAAGATCCATCCTACAGTGTAAACACAGCACTTAGGGAACACTACCACAGATAATCCTGCAGTGTGAAATTAATATTAAATAGCACTTGGGGAAAAAAATACACACACACACACACACACACACACACACACACACACACACACACACACACACACACACACACACACACACACACACACACACACACACACACACACACACACACACACACACACACATATATATATATATATATATATATATATATATATACAGTTGAAGTCAGAATTATTAGCCCCCTTGAATTATTAGACCGCTTGTTTATTTTTTCCCCAATTTCTGTTTAACGGAGAGAAGATTTGTTCAACACATTTCTAAACATAATAATTTTAATAACTCATTTCTAATAACTGATTTATTTTAACTTTGTCATGATGACAGTAAATAATATTTGACTAGATATTTTTCAAGACACTTCTATACAGCTTAAAGTGACATTTAAAGGCTTAACTAGGTTAATTAGGTCAACTAGGCAGGTTAGGATAATTAGGCAAGTTATTGTATAACCATGGTTTGTTCTGTAGATTATCAAGAAAAAATATAGCTTAAAGGGGCTAATCATTTTTTTCTCCCAAAAATGGTGTTTAAAAAATTAATAGCGGCTTTTATTCTAGTCAAAATAAAACAAATAAGACTTTTTCCAGAAGAAAAAATATTATCAGACACACAGTGAAAATGTCCTTGCTGTTACACATAATTTAGAAAATATAAAAAAAAAGAAAAAAAATTGAAGGGGGCTAATAATTCTGACTTCAACTGTATATATATATATATATATATATATATATATATATATATATATATATATATATATATATATATATATATATATATATATATATACACAGTTATATATATGTGTGTGTATCTATATAAATATATATATATATATATATATATATATATATATATAGATACACACATACACACAAACGCACACATACAGTCGAAGTCAGAATTATTAGTCCCTCTTTGAATTTTTGTTTTCTTTTTTAAATATTTCCCAAAGGAGGATTAACAGAGCAAGGAAATTTTCACAGTATGTCTGATAATATTTTTTCTTCTGGAAAAAGTCGTCTTTGTTTTATTTTGGCTAGAATAAAAGCGTTTTTAATTTTTTAATAAACATTTTAAGGTCAGTATTATTAGCCCCATTAAACTAATTTTTGTTACAAACCATCGTCATACAATAACTTGCCTAATTACCCTAACCTAGTTAACCTATTTAACCCAATTAAGCCTTTAAAAGCCAATTTAAGCTGTATAGAAGTGTCTTGCAAAATATCTAGTCAAATATTATTTACTGTCATCATGGCAAAGATAAGTCAGTTATTAGAGATGAGTTATTAAAACTATTATGTTTAGAAACGTGTTGAAAAAAATCTCTCTGTTAAACAGAAATTGGGTAAAAATAAACAGGGGGCTAATAATTTAGGGGGGCTAATAATTCTGACTTCAAGTATCTCCACGTAATATTTATCGTAAAATGAAATATCCGATGCTGATATGACGACAAGCAAACTTTACTGAAGATAAATAAGCTCGAGCTTATTTTGGATTAAACAAGACTCAAACTAGTGAGTGTTGTGTTTGTCGCTCGGGTCCACAGGTCAAGAACCGTGTGAAGTTTACACAAACACGCTTTTTGGGTAACCACCCTTCTCATGTCTATTTCCACTCACTAGACGTCTAAGGGCTATTTTAACCAGAAAACGCGTCAGCAGCTGATTCACTCTTGTTTGAGATGATGTGCCATCGCTGGCCAATAGCCACGTCCACATCCACGAGCCCGGAGCGCAGCGGCACCAAAGTTTGTGCGTAAAAAGGCGGCGCGGCGGAGCGGAGCGCGAGGAGCCATGACTCACCCACTGTCACCTCCTCTGAGAGTAAAACACTGCTGTCCTGAGGTCCCTTCCGCTCAGATGTGTGTGAGAAACACACAACTGCACTTGACTCGCTGAATCTGTTTCCACAGCGATGACTGGAGAGTCTGAAGCGATGAAGCGGAGACGCGCGGCGCGTCCATCTACCCAAACACCTTTGGATCGAGTTTTCGCGTTCATCGACACGCCGCTGAGGTGAGTGTGCATTCAGTCGTGCAGCTGCTAGACTGTACTGAGCATGCGATCGTTATGCATCGCACACACCGTGGAAATGTGCATTTTCCGCTCGCAAACTTCGAGGGGCAGATGCGTGCGCCGAACGGAGTCTACAGGTTGCTTCGGATAACTTCACAGATATATTACGCGGCGTTCAGTTTGCGATCTTCGATATATGAGAGGTTGATTGATTGTGTTTAGTAGTGGTGTTGTTGGTGCATACTGATGTAATGCATTGATCAGCTGTGTGTGTTCCGGTGATTTCTGCATCGTCTCCCAGCTGTCAGAATGATTTATGCATGATGGGCAACATGAAAAGGTTAGTCCTGTTGTCTTGTATTGACCGAAGCAAAAAATAGTTTGATTATAAAGCAGAATTTCTCTTACCACGCAAGTCTGCTCAAAAACAAACTGTTGAATGAGAAATGGGAACTGGTGGTGTGCATTTTTTAATTATGAAAAAAAAGATAAGCATACGTGTGCTTTTTAATGTATGCCTATTCTGAATTACACCTCATAGTTAATGCTTAAATAATGGGGGAAACAAGAGATACATTTATGATGGAAAAAGACCGCGTGTTTGAGGAAATTTCAAGATTTAGGTTAAGATAACTTTATATAGCTGAAGTCAGAATTATTAGCCCGCTTGTGAGTTTTGTTTTCTTATCTAAATATTTTTCAAATGATGTTTAACAGAGCAAGGAAATGTTCACAGGATGTCTGATAATATTTTGTCTTCTGGAAAAAGTCATATTTGTTTTATTTCGGCTAGAATAAAAGCAGTTTTTAATTTTTAAACACCATTTTAAGGACAATATTATTCGCTTCTTTAAGCTATTTTTTTTCGATAGTCTACAGAACAAATCATCATTATACAATAACTTGCCTAATTACCCCAACCTAACCTAATTAACCTAGTTAAGCCTTTAAATGTCACTTTAAGCTGTATAGAAGTGTCTTGAAAAATATTATTTACTGTCATCTAGACAAAGATTAAATAAATCAGCTATTAGAGATGAGTTATTAAAACTATTGTTTAGAAATTTGTTGAAAAAAAAATCTGCTCTCTGTTAAACAGAAATTGAGGAAAAAAAATAAACAGGGGGGCGAATAATTCTGACTTCAACTGTGTATATACACACAGTTAGACACAAACACACACATAAAAACCGGAAAAAGCCAGCATTAAGTGGTGTGAAGCTAAAAGCCAGAATAAAAGTAAAAAAATGTAATATTTTCATCCAAATAGTGACATAATTTGAGTAAAATAGCCTCTCAATAAATCTATTAATATTCAATAGTTAATAGTGGTTGTTTTACATGGTTATTTGCTATTGGTGGATCTTCTGTGATTGGCAGCTTGACTCCGCCCTCTTACCAGTAAACACCAATCATAATTGATATATATTATTAAATGGGAGGAGAAGCTAATTTGATTACAAACTACAAAGACATTCCTAAAATAATGCTTTTGCACAGATAAACCAATTATGATCAATGCTACAATTCGCCATACACACAGAGCTGTCAATTTAGATTTCATGCTGATTTCAAATGCCGGTTTCTTTTTCAAATTAGCTCCAGATGCAGTTGTCAAATTTCCACTATGAGCACCTTCATGTTCAATTATGCCTCAGTGTCTGGCTCATGACGGAGTAATGCGTGTCCTGCGTCTCTCAGCATGCCTTCTCTCATGTTCCTGAAGAGGAATGTTCTAGAAAGCCGAGAACCGGAGCTTTCCGTCAGGGGAGAAATGGCCGTCCTGCCCTCTTCACCCTCACGCTTTGATGCTACATAAACACTGCGCCGGCGACCGAACACATTTCTGTCTTTTTGAAGCCTGTACATTAGGACGCTTCGACTTGCATTACCTTTCAGCTGATATTCCTAAATATTTACCTCTCTTTATGCAAAAGCAGGCGAGCGTATCCATTAATTTCACCGTCAGCTTTGCCGATTACGGAGGCTCTGTGCTGTGGCTCTGGTTATTGCGCGGCCCTGCAGGGCTGTGATAAGTACTAGGCAAAGAAGTCCAATAATTGTGATTTAATCTCAGTGAGTCTGAGGGTCGCCTACAGGTTGTGGAGGGAGCGCCGCACTGAAGCCCAGCGGATCGACTGTTTCTGTGATGAGTGGGACTGTCGGACCGCCCGCAGGCCGCTCTGATTTCATCTGCTAATGAATAATAGAGATTCTTCTGAAGTCCTTTAAGGATCAGTCTTAAACTGTAAAATCACTGTCATTTGGATTATTATGGGATGTTTTGCTGAAGGTGCTGGATTTGGTTGGTTTAGGCCTGGATTAATAAACATGACCCTTAAGGCCCGTGCACACCGAGACGTTTTTTGCTCGCGTTTTCCATCGCCGTTTAACGCCTCGTGACTAAATAAAGGGCGTCAATGTGATTGTGCACACCAACGCGCAAAACGGCAGGCGCAAAAGCGTCATTTAAAAAAAAAAAACGCCACACGCTCGTTTTTGTTTTGACGTGCCGGTCAAAACCTTCTCCACCAATCAGATCTGCACTCTTACTCACGTGCACGAAGCTGCTGAAGTTACAGTAAACAACACTTGGAGGCGCTCAAGCGCAAAACTGTTAATGCGAGCGCACATTGAAGAAGACGCCCAGAGACGATATGAACTTTTAGCTGCTTATTGCTCTACTGAACACTAATCATTTCTTCATCGCCACAGCTGGAGCTGCTGCTTGAACCATCCATGCTTGTTCGAGTCACCAGTAACTTTAACAACAAGCGCGTGAACTTCCTCTCCTAATCCTTTTCTGTTTTATTAGCGGGTGTCAGAAGCTTAAAACTGAGTAGCGCCATCTAACGTCAAAGAGTGATTTTGCATCCTCTTCTGCTTGATGCCAGTGAAAATCGCTTGGGTTTGAATACGGAAAAACATCTCGTAAAATGCTGACGATAAACGCAAACGAAAAGCGTCCCGGTGTGTAGGAGCCTTTAAACTGCCTGTAGGAGGCAACAAAAAAACCAGTTGAAGCCACAACTCATTTGAATTGAGAAAATATTTGTTTATGGCCACTTTTTGTGTGTCATATCACACATTAAAGTGAATTTTATATTTAATCATAGTGTACACAAATGTCTCTGGACTTGCTCACAAATACCAACATTTGAACAATTTATAAAAAATGTATTACTTTCTGGCTATTGGACATTAATCATGGACAAATACAGGGCTTAATTTGTGCCGGAACATGCCGGATCCAGCACTTCTGAAATCAGATCCGGCACCTCATTTTACTGATCCCACTCCTCACCTGCCCTCCTCCCCCGTTCACTTTGTTCCATGACTCCCTAACCTTCTTCACTTTCGTCCGCGACAACAAACCCCTGCCCCGGCTCTTAACTTACACGACACTCCTCCGCTATCCAACGCCCCGTTATCCCCTGTGCATGCCCTCATAAAAAAACAATGTTCACATAAGCACTATCACACTCGTAGCAGGGCAATGTGGCTGGATATTGGCACTGGTGGGAGGTGTAAGTTGGCTTAGCATTCTACCAGAAGATATACAGCCACATCGCACTGATGCGAGTGTGACATTGTGTTTATACAACAGACGGCATAATCAAGTATGTGTATATATATATATATATATTTTTTTTTTATTATTATTATTTTTTTATCAATCACGGAAAGCCTAAAAGCCCTTTTGTATGAGGAACTACTTTTTTCTGCATCTGCAGCTGACATCAGAATAGCAGAAACTGTTGCTACTTCACCAACGTCACTTTACAGCTATTGTATTGAATGATTCTCTAGCGTAATGTCTAAAGCGATGACAAAACTGGTGACTTTGCTCACATATAAAGATGAAATGCCATCAGTCTACAGAGATTTCCCAGTATTTCTCTGTTCCAATTGGGAGATCACAATATTACTATGGTATAAATACAGCACTACGACATTGAAAAGAAAGAGATAGACTCAAAGTCATTTACCCGTTTAATAACGATTTAATCAGCTGTAGTTTAAAATTACACAGTTTTTCTCTTAAGGCTTATTATACAGTCTCTATTGCCACCTTGTGGATGAACATTGTCAACCATCTTTGCTTAAAGACAGGCTAATGGCTGTCTCTCACTAATTATAAATATTTTAAAATAGGCACTATCCTTATAAATAAACTGCATAGTTGCAATCTAAACAACAACATTCTCGACTAAAAAAGCCTCAAAAGTATATTATGTTGCCCAACAGCAGCAATATTTGTCAAACTGTAGAGTGCCCTCTGCTTGTTGCTGTATGTCGTCTGTAACGGGGAGACTGACACGGAGGGATCCATTTGCAGAATTTATTAAGTCACACTCTAACATCAACAACACGGACGGCTAAGCGAACATACAACATACACATCAATGAGAGGAGGTTGCAGATGACAGACACAGAGTGATTACCAGGCATGGGTCAGAGGCAGGCAGCGTGATTCAGAGTCCGTGTAACAGGCTTTAGTCAGGGGCAGGCGGCGAGAATCAGAGTCCGAGTAAACAGGCTTTGGTCGTGGGCAGGCAGAAGACAGAGCAGAGTCGGGAAACGGGCTGAAGTGGTAAACGGGAGATCAGGCAGGATAGAACGCTCAGAAATGCTGGCCGGGGCTAAACAAGACTTCGCACTGGGGAGTGAGTGTGAGCTGCTTATATGTGGTACGTGGGTCATTAGTGGAATGGAGAACAGGTGTGCTGGAATCAGAGTGAAGGGATGACGTAATGTTAGAAGTCCGGAGATGGTGGCCTCTGCTGGCCAGCGAGAGGAATGACTGGGACCGAGTCGGTGACATTGACGGTAGTGATGTGCGGATCGATACTAAAATATCAATATCTCCAATACCAGTTTGCATCTTCTAGAATGGATTATCTCATCAAAATATTGATATTTCAATAATTTGGAGCAAATATGTAGTTTATTGGAAATAGAAATACAGCGGAAAGTAAACACAAGTACCCTAGTTTCTCTGATTAATGCCAACTTAGTTCGACCTACTTGTTCTTCCGCCTGCCATGTCATGTTCGGAATATGGCACTGTCCAACTGCAGACCACGCTAGCTAGCCACTCAGTACACTGACCTGGCACATGTTCTTCAGTCATGGTGTCATTGGATATGGGTGACCGCAGGCGAAGTTGTGTGGAGCTACTGCAGTGTCCATAAACTCAAACGATGCGGTTTGTGACCATGTAACATAACAGTGAGGTACTGTGGTAATACCACAAACCTAATCAAGCATCTATATATAAATCACAAGAGAGAATATGACTTCGTCATGACTAGGCGGTCAGAAGAGGAGGAAAGGAGAGGCACGGATGCTTAGGTGCAGCAGGCAGGCACTATCCAGGTACAGAGGGAGAAAAGGTGGCGATGTGGCTGTATTTTGGGGGCTTGGGTTTTTGTGACAATAAGAAGAAAAAGGTTTTACATCTTTAAGGGACCTATATTGAGATGTCACTAAATTAAAAAAAAGGGTTTTTTTTGTATGATGATTCTTCCTCAATAAACAAGAATAACCCGTAATATGGCTCGTATTCAGTATGAAGTGACACTTTTAAGCCCACTACTTGTTACTTGAATTTCCCAAACAGTAATTTTTGGGCAGTATCGTTATCAGATTGGTGTTGCTGATAGTTGCCTTTATTTTACTTGGTATCAGATCGGATAGGAAACCAGTGGTATCGCACATCACTAGTGGGCGGCGTGATACATAAGGGTGAAGGGTTAAGAGGCAGTCAAGTGCTGTTACTGGCAAAATATTGCCCGGCTATCAACCAATCAGATTCCAGAACCAGACAGAACTGTTGTATAAAATCCTATAACACATGGTGTGGTGTGCAACCTTTTAAAAGGCTGTGTTCGAATCCCCAGAAGCATTAGTTACACTGCATAACTACAATCACTGTTCTAATAACACTCCACTGTGAGCACTTCTAAAACACACACTCAGTGATGCTATCAACATTTAAAATAATGTGGCGATTTCACTGACAACAGTAGAAAAAAACAAACAAAAAAACTCTGTAACACAAAAACACTTCGGTGGACATTCGCCATTTGATTTGTTGAATCATTCATTCATACGATTAATTTAAGAAAAAACAAGTGTCTGACTTGTAATTGGATCACTGGTCAGAAATATTTTACTTTGTGTCTGGAACTATTTTTAATAGTGAAGCATCAAATGACACTCTAGTTGTATGATGTTAGTTTAACCTTTTATATAATATATAAATATCAATATAACATATATTATGTTAAAGTCCCTTCAAAGCTAGTCATTTTACGCGGTGGCCATCTTTGAAATGCCTCTTGGGCAGTATGCTCCGGCATTTTGCTTAAAAGGGGAAACATCAAATTCTCCAAAATTACTTGCCAAGCTTACTAATGAATTTCATATTAGTAATCACCAATAAAATAAACAACAACCATCCCTTTAGTTTCATTTCTAAACATCCGAATCACCCAAAATCTGCAAAATCTCGTGTCTGGTTTGAGCCCGTCAGTCTATAGCAATCGATGATTGGTTCCTGTACTGGAAGGCGGGCTTTATTCGCATGTAGCAAACGATGATTGGCTCCTGTACTAGAATGTAGAATGTCTGCAGAAGGCAATGATTTATTTTAATTATTAAGTCGGACATGTTTAATTCTCGAATAAAAAAAAAGAGAAGAAATTAAAAGAAATTAAATCTTTAATTGCAAAAGGACTAAATTTTTTGTTGTTGTTTAAAATGTACTGTAATATTTTATCTCATTTTAAAACTCAATTAAACATGCATTCATTTAATCTGACTGTATAAAAGCTTAATTTTTTTTTACAAAGTGTTCATACATATATACAAATATTTAAGTCTACACACATACACACACACTAAAACTAATGCATACAATATCTATATATTTTTAAAAGGTAGAAATCCAGGCTATCAGGTTATGTAATTACCCTAAAACAATAAATATATGTTTACATGGACAACAATTCTCCAATTTTAATACAATTAAGACAACACTCCGATTAAGAGTTTTCCATGTACCATTGCTTCTTATGCTGTGTTCACACCAGACATGGAACGCAAGGATAAATCGCGCTATTTGTGCGTAAATAGTCGCGTGAACATTTGAGTTTACTCGCGTCATTCGCGCCGCGCCATTCGCCCGTATTGCGCCGCAGGATGTCTATTCGCGCATTTGCATTGACTTGACATGTAAATCGCTCGTGCTTGACGCGCGTTCCGCATCTAGTGTGAACGCAGCATTAATCTTCACACACCTGAAACTTGCCTACAGCACTTATTCATTGTTGCTTTTATAATTGTGTAAATTGCGTCCTTGTCCTCATTTGTAAGTCGCTTTGGATAAAAGAATCTGCTAAATGACTAAATGTAAATGTAAACAAAGGTTTTTGATTACCTTAATCAGACTAAAGTTATAACCTGAACAGAAATGGAATTAAGACATAGAGTATTTCTTTTTAGAGGCATTATTGAAGTGCAATACACACATGTAAACGCCGCAATCAAACTATGACCGTCATGTAGGACATTCGCCACATTTTGTGACAGGATATTTCATACACACATGGCTGTTTGACACTATTCTCTGCACCTACCGAGTCATTGAAGGACCACAGACACACAGTGTTTTCCATACGGCGTAAGCTATCAAAGTCCATTAAAACAACACTCCTCCAGCAGTCCATACTCGCTTCCAATATCTCGTTTGTCACGGGGGCATGCATGAAATGTCCTTGAATGAAAGTGAAAGTGTCAAGTTGCAGTTAAAGTCGACAAGTAAAAAATTAAACACCTGAAATTACATTAAATGTCAATATCATGGTCTAACATCTAAAATGGGATCATGAAAGGAACATCCAAAAAGCAGCTCATATAAACACCTTAATCATATTATCGTCTTATTCAGAATAAGGAAATTAATTTGATTCCTGATGTCCATGTAAACAGTCAGTGTGGTAATTATATAAGATTATATTCTACTCAATGTTACATTTATATTAAGCTAAAATTAGAATTTGAGCACAAATAAAAAGCATGAGTCCCAGCAGGTATATCTCCCACACAAAACTAGACAATGGCTTTCTTCTTCTCCTTCTTGAGGTAATGAGTGGTTTTATCAAATGGTGTGATGCACAGCCGTATGTGTGGCAGTCTGGCGAAGCTCAGGGTCTCTCACTGATGTTACCGAGGATCATCTGGCTGTCAGCTTTATTCACGCTTTGCTGGAAGACAACAAATGCTTCCACAGCGTCTCTCGCTGGGGGCCAAATACAGAAGTCCTGTCGATCACATTTAGGCATGTACCGGAATAAGATACTGACGCTATTATAACCTTGGAAAAAAATATCATGGTTTCACTGTATTTTGCTTACTGCTCTAATATACACTCACTGGCCACTTTATTAGGTACAACTGCTCATTAATGGAAGTTTTTAAATCAGCCAATCACATAGCAGCAATTTAATGTATGTAGACACAATCAAGACGATCTGCTGCAGTTCAAATCGAGCATCAGAATGGGGAAGAAAGGTGATTTAAGTGACTCTGAACATGGTTGTTGGTGCCAGACCGGCTGGTCTGAGTATTTCAGAAACTGCTGAGATCTGCTGAGACCTATTGGGATTTTCACGCACAACCATCTCTAGGGTTTACAGAGAATGCTCCGACAAAGAGGAAATATCCAGTGAGCGGCAGTTCCGTGAGAGCAAATGTTTTGTTGATGCCAGAGGTCAGAGGAGAATGGCCAGACTGGTTCCAGCTGATAGAAAGACATCAGTGACTAAAATAAGCACTCGATACAACTGAGGTCTGCAGAAGAGCATCTCTGATTGCACAACACGTCCAACCTTGAGGCAGATGGGCTACAGCAGCACAAAACCACACTGGGTGCCATTCCTGTCAACTAAGAACAGGAAACTGAGGCTACAATTCACACAGGCTCAACAAAACTGGACAATAGAAGTTTGGAAAAATGTTGCCCGGTCTGATGAGTCTTGTTTTCTGCTGCAACATTCGAATGGTAGGGTCGATATTTGGCGTTAACATCATGAAAGCATGGATCCATCCTGTCTTGTATCAAAGGTTCAGGCTGGTGGGGGTGGTGGTGAAATGGCAAGGCAAGCTTTATTTACAAAGCAAAATTTTACAAAAAAAGTGCTTTACAATAAAATAAAATAAATAAATATTGTATCAAGAATATAAGAAAAGGAAATATTTATGTATACAGTATATGTAATAGTAAAATACAGATGAGAAATAACATGCATGTCTCATTCAAAGGCAAGGGAGTAAAAATAAGTCTTTAAGTTAGATTATAAAGCATTCAATGATGGAGAAATCCTGATGTTCAAAGGGAGACTGTTTCAGAGCTTTGGAGCCACAACACAGAAAGCGCGATCACCTTTTGATTTGCAGCAAGACTCGAAGGATCGACAAAAGAAACTGATCATGGGACCTTAACGGTCTACAAGCTGTATATGGCCTAATAAGTTCACTGACATAATCCGGGGCAGAATTGTGCAATGCTTTAAATGTGAAGGGAAGGATTTTAAATCAAACTCTGAATTTTATCGGAAGCCAGTGCAATGAGGAGAGGACAGGGGAGACATGATCTCTTTTCTTAGTGTTGACTGGGGTAGACCAATGTACAAGGAGTTGCAGTAGTCTAACTGAGAGCAAATGGTGTTGGGGTATTTTCTTGGCACACTTTGTGTCCATTAGTACTAGATGAGCATTGTATTAACACCACAGCCTACCTGAGTATTGTTGCTGACCATGTCCATCCCTTTATGACCACAGTGTACCCATCTTCTGATGGCTACTTCCAGCAGGATAATACACCATGTCATAAAGCGAGAATCATCTCAGACTGGTTTCTTGAACATGACAATGAGTTCACTGTACTCCAATGGCCTCCACAGTCACCAGATTTCAATCTAATAGAGGAGCTTTGGAATGTGGTGGAACGGGAGATTCACATCATGGATGTGCAGCCAACAAATCTGCTGCAATTACGTGATGCTATCATGTCAATATGGAGCAAAATCTCTGAGGAATATTTCCAGTACCTTGTTGAATCTCTGCCATGAAGGATTAAGGCAGTTTAGAAGGCAAAAGGGGTCCAACCTGGTACAAGTAAGGTGTACCAAATAAAGTGGCCGGTGAGTATATGTGGTATTTTACCGGGTGTTTTTGCAGAAATTAACTGTAAAATTGCAGCAAAGTCTAACAGTGCTTGTTGAGTAGTGATGGCTTCTTAATATGTCTAAGTGAAGACGCCGAGCTCTGGAGAGAGCGGACGGCATGCAGCGAAGCTCAAAGTCATCCGGATGAGGCTCTGAACATCTGCTGTGTTTGCATGAAAAGCTCATTGGTGCATCACTGAGGCTCAAAGGTCAGACGCGGCTGTTGTTGTGATGGCGAGATCAGAGACACTGAACGCACACTGAACTTACACCGTTATTATTATCATTATTATTATCAGGGAGTCTGCATAGGCCTGGAAGAGATTCAGTTTCTCTCGCCTTTGCATCTGTTGCATTTAGACCGTAGGAAATGAATGTTGACATGCACAAAACAAAGCGGAAGGAAGATAATGCGACAAGGCATTGCTGTTGAAAATGTGTGTTTTTTTTTTGGAGGCAACATGAAATCAAGGTTTGACTATATATCCTGCAGGATTTATCAGCACATGTTAGGCTGATAGGCGGTTGGAAAGTTATATAATGGAAAGGTTTGGAAAGAGGCCTATTTTGATGTTCAATTGATTGATTTAATATGTACTGTGTATCCGGAAAGTATTCATAGCTAGCATGTTACAACCGTATTTCAAAAGGAATTTAATTAATTTATTTCCTCTAAATTATACACACAATACCCCATAATGACAATGTGAAAAATTTTTTTTTTTCAAATTGTTGCAAATTTATTAAAAATAAAAAAAACCTGATAAAAAAAAAAAAAAATCACAATCATCAGTATTCACAGCCTTTGCTCAATACTTTGTTGATGCATCTTTGGCAGCAATTACAGCCTCAAGTCTTTTTGAGTATGATGCCACAAGCTTGGCACACCTGTCTTTGGGAATTTTTGCCCATTCCTCTTTGCAGTACCTCTCAAGGTCTATCAGGTTTGATAGGAAGTGACGGTGTACAGCCATTTTCAGATCTCTCCAGAGATGTTTAATAGGATTTAGGTCTGGCCTCTGGCTGGGCCACTCAAGGACATTCACCGAGTTGTTGTGAAGCCACTCCATTGATGTTCTGGCAGTGTGCTTTGGGTCATTGTCCTGCTGGAAGATGAACTGACGCTCCAGTCTGAGGTCAAGAGCACTCTGAAGCAGGTTTTCATTCAGGATGTCTCTGTACATTGCTGCATTCATCTTTCCCTCTATCCTGACTAGTCTTCCAGTTCCTGCTGCTGAAAAACATCCCCACAGCATGATGCTGCCACCACCATGCTTCACTGTAGGGACGGTATTAGCCAGGTGATGAGCGCTGCCTGTTTTTCTCCAAACATAACCCCTGGCATTCACTTCAAAGAGTTCAATTTTAGTCTGATCAGACCACAGAATTGTGTTTCTTATGGTCTGAGAGTCCTTCAGATGTCTTTTAGCAAATTCCAGGCAGGGAGCGGCTTCCGTCTGGCCACTCTACCATACATTGGTGGATTGCTGCACAGATGGTTGTTCTTCTGTAAGGTTCTCCTCTCTCCACAGATGAACGCTGGAGCTCAGACAGAGTGACCATCACCTCCCTGACTAAGTTTCTTCTCCCACGATCACTTAGCTTAGATGGCCGGCCAGCTCTAGGAAGAGTCTTGGTGGTTAAACATCTTCAACTCATGAATGAGGCCGCTGTGCTCATAGGAACTTTCAGCAAAGGTCAAGGTGCTCTAGGACTGGCCAGCCCAGTCACCAGAAATGAACATTAATGAGTATGTCTGGGGTAAGATGAAGGAGGAGGCACTGAAGATGAATACAAAGAATCTTGATGAACTCTAGGAGTCCTGCAAGAACACTTTTTTTGCCATTCCTTTATTAAATTATTTGAGTCATTGCAGAGATGTATGGATGCAGTCCTCCAAGCTCATGATGGAGTCAGACACTATATTCATTCTGTTTCCACTGCAGCATGACTTTATATTCTATACTGGATATTATTTTGTTCAGTGACAAGACTTTTGTCTAAGCAAAGTCAGACTTCACTGTCCTAAATAGATAACTAAAAATTAAGACTTGATCATATTTTATTTTGGTAAAATAAGTGTAATCTAGAGGCCATATTCATATACGCCATATCTAATACCAAATGATCAAGTCAAATTATTTTTTGATGTTCCTAAAACTTGGATAGCCGACAAGACTTTTGTCAGGCAGTGTCTATACTAAGCTTTTGCTGTCACTTTTGATCAATGCACCCTTGCAGATTAAAAGTATTAATTTCTTTTCCAAACATAAAAAAAGAGCATCATGCAAGAGTTTAAATGGGGACCTATTATTTAAAAATCACTTTTATAAGGGGTTTAAACACAACAGTGTGTATATATAACCAGCTTCTAATGGTAAACATGTATTCATTTTAATTTTTATAATCAAACTTGATATAACAGTCTGCAGAAACACTTCTGATTGACATTCTCCCGTCGTATGTGTAGGTGCGTTCGACTTTATGCAGCGCTGCGCAGATCAATCGAAATCTGTCTTAAAGCGGTGCATTCTGGTTAGAAATCTTGTCCGGATTGATGCTGCGCCGACGCAACGTGACTGTCACATGTGGCATCAAAGTACCGCGATCAGACGGCAAACTCAGACCGTGCAGCTTCTGAAGAGCGACTGCAGGAGCTTTGATGACGACACCGATATTACACGATTGGCCGAGTTCACCACATGACAACAAACACGTGTATTTCGGGTTTATAATTGGACAAATTCCGATTCAAAAGTTTCAAAACAAACAATTCACTTTTCACACCCTCTCTATCCTGTACACATCTTGCTTATTAAAAGACTACAAATATTTTACTGCAGTAATCATCTTTTGTTAAATAATCTGGTTATAAAGGTTAGCTTGTTTGCACAGGTTTATTTTTTACTTTTTTTATACAGACTATTTACTGCATTCATCTCCATGAACGATTTAAATGATATATTTTAGTGTATATTTTAGTGAATAACCTAAATAAGTCTTACAGACTTGAAATAAGAAAATCATCATCATTGATCCTGCCACCCTAAAGCTCTCTTAACAAATTAAAGTAAAGAACTATTTTATTAAATAATTATAAAATGATCATCATAGACCCCAGGTCAGTAAGTGATAGGAGCTCTATTGTGGTTTATGATAAAGACATTAAGCAGGTTGATTCCTATAAATATTTAGGAGTGAACATTGATAGTGAACTTAATTGGCACTCTCAGGTGTCAAGTCTTTGTGCAAGAATTCATCAGCGATTACACTTTTTACGCAGACTAAGATTATTTGGAGTGAGTAGCAGCATAATGATGACTTTTTATAAAGCAACAATAGAGTCTATTTTAAGATATGGGATTATTGTTTGGTTTGGGAATCTGACAGTAAAAATGAAAACCCAAGTAAATAACCTGATGAGAGTGGCAGGAAATATCACAGGAATTAAGACACTTGGTTCACTAAAAGACATCTTTGAGTTGTGCACAATCCAACAAGCCAACAAGATTTTATCTGATTCTTCACATGTGCTGTCTGTGGAATATGAGCTGATGAATTCTGGCAGAAGATATAGGGTCCCGTTGTGCAAGCATAATAGATTTAAACATTCTTTTGTTCCTTTTTCAATTAAGTTGATCAACGAGCAAGCAAGGAAGGATGGTCAAAGACTAAGATAACAGGATTGGTTTGCACAACAGAGGGCAGTGGGGCATATGGTACTTTAATTATTTTATTTTTTTATAAAAATTTTATTAAAATTACTGATTTTATGGAATCATATTTATATTAGGAGGTATTTTAAGATTAGATTTTAATGTATATGTATGTTACATGTTGTCTTGTTGGTGTCGATGTACAGCAGAACCTTTTTCTCTAAAACAAATTTCTCCTACGGGAGACAATAAATTTTACCTTGACCTTGACCTTCCTGTCTTGCAGTTTAAAGGCTACCTGCTCTTTCTGGGAAACTTCTACATAGCTTACTTATGTTACCTTTTGTTCTTTTCAACACAATCTTTTTGGATTAAAATGCTTTTTTGAAAATTCATTCATTATCCAAAATAATCTCATTTATTAAGACCTAATCAAAACACCTTGTTTTGCTTTTTACATTGGAAATTTTTATATCTATAAATGTACATATTTAAACCCATTTTTAGCATATTCAAACAAGAAGTATTAGCCTAAAGATTAATGTTTAACTCCTAGAATTTATGCTTATTGCTTTGTATTTAATAGACCTGTTCGTTTTTATGTTTATATTAACCTCTTATTTCCTCTTATTTCTCTCATGCATTTGTTATATATTTTATTCATAATTCTCTCTTATTGTTTAAAAAGGAACTACAGTTTGAAGAGCCTGTATTCTGTTTTATTTGTAAATGTTTTGTTGTTATAAATAAAAATAACAAAAAAATATGATGACGCCATGTGATCGGTCATCATGACTGCAGCAACTTTGAGTCCCGAAGTGTCCAGCTGTCCGTCTTGACGGCTCCGTTTTCAACTCCGCCCCCGCCTGCGCTCGGCTAATCTCGTTGATCACCGGCTGCAGCTGAGCTTCAAGTCGAACGCACCTAGCAATCCGAGAGGGAAAGCCCCACCCACCAGTGACAATCTCTCCCTCATTAGCATAGGACGTTAGTGTTGTTTTTGATTCTGCCACTACAGTATGTTGACACACAGACATCTCATTTAAATGTAAAGCGTCAGTCACCAAAACGCCACAATTAGAATCAAAGCCTAAAAGGGTGAAGAGTTATAAACATCATCTGTGTTGTATTTTGAGCTAAATCTTCGCACACACACTCTAGGGAAGGAAACTTATTTTATGTCTCGTAAAAAAGGGTATAATAGGTCCCCTTTAATACTGGTTATTTTCAAAAATCAATCCATTTCCAATCAAGCAAAAAAAAACTAGTCTGCTGTAGCTTATATCCATTATCATGTCTTATAGGTTTGTTTGTATTATCATGTCTTATAGGTTTGTGTTTTAAAGAGCAATCATTTCTAGAAGGAATACAAAGAGTATAATTCTCGACGTTAATCCAGCCTGATGTTGTTTGCATTGTCTGCTCCTGCCTAACAGCTTGTGTTTTGTGAAGCACCGAGTGAATCAGGAGTAATTTTGTGTCCCTAACACCTCAGTAGTGTCCAGCCGGCAGCGAGAGTCACCTCTGTGCCTCATTAAGCTGGAAAAAGCCGATCAATATTCAGACTAATGTCGGAAACGTGAGAGCGTCTGAGTAGGAGTGTTAAGCTTTGCATGCGTTTCTTCCCTCAAAGTTAATTGATAGAGTCACAAACGGACAGTAGGCGATCTCATTAGACGCAATTAGTGTCAATCTGGAAAAAAATAATAGAGTAAATGTAAAAAGATCACGGCTTTGTTGGGTTTAAATGAAGCGCTGGTATGGGTTTTGATCAGTGGTTTCCTACTGTCACAGCTTTGCACGGCTGAATGTGTTTTGACATCATTATAAATAGAGACGGCAACGAAGATTAATTTTGCTGTCTGTCTGATTGTGCTCATGCCGTTTTGGCAGAACATCGGTTAAAGTAGAAAAATGACAGAAGATGACAGAAGATTTTAATTTCTGAAGGTCAGGAAGCCAGAAATCGTTCAAAGGAAACAAAACAATACGTCTTTTGTTGACAGCAAGGAAGTGTTTTGTTATACTTGAATGCTATTGAACATGTTTTCTGAACTTACAATGCTTTTCTATACCCATGTCCTATTGAAAACTGGAAGACTTTGCTTGAATGAATATATATATATTTTCATCTATCTATCTATCTATCTATCTATCTATCTATCTATCTATCTATCTATCTATCTATCTATCTATCTATCTATCTATCTATCTATCTATATATATATTCATATACACACATATATATTTATGAATATATATATATATATATATATATATATATATATATATATATATATATATATATATATATACATATACATATATATATATATATATATATATATATATATATATATATATATATATATATATATATATATATATATATACACATATATTTATTCATATAATAAATAGTTGCCAAATTAATTATTTTTGGCTCACCAGATTTTCCAGAGACACATCTGAGCACACTAGCTAACTGATATCCTTCTATGATAACAGACTGAAACTAACATCTAAAATACTTTACTTTAATTTCACAGGATATTTAATGCAAATAATTTATAAACTATTTAAATATCATCTCTAAACCAATACATCTAAAATATATAGTTAAAGTCAGAATTATTAGCCCCCCTTTGAATTTTCTTTTCTTTGTATAATATTTCCCAAACTATGTTTTAAACAGCAAGAATTTTTTCACAGTATGTCTGACAATATTTTTTCTTCTGGAGAAAGTCTTATTTGTTTTATTTTGGCTAGAATAAAAGCAGTTATTAATTTTTAAAAACACCATTTTAAGGTCAATATTATCAGCCCCTTTAAGACATATTTTTTTTATAGTCTACAGAACAAACCATCATTATACAATAACTTGCCTAATTACCCTAACCAGCCTAGTTAACCTAATTAACCTAATTAAGCCTTTAAATGTCACTTTAAGCTGTATAGAAGTGTCTTGAAAAATACCTAGTCAAATATTATTTACTGTCATCATGGCAAAGATTAAATTAAATCAGTTATTAGAGATGAGTTATTAAAACTATTATGATTATAAATGTGTTGAAAAAAATCTGCTCTCTGTTAAACAGGAATTGGGGGGGGGGGGGGGCAGAGCTAATAATTTAGGGGGGGTTTACTATTTTGGTTCTGTGACTGTTGATGTTAGTTGTTGTATGGTTAAGAGATTATGAGTTAAAGTAACCAGGCTAATTTCTGATTTAAATGAATAAAAAATTAAATACTAATCTAATATTTTTGGGTGTTTTTTTGTGTGCATCTGAGCAGGTTTTGGACAGCTTTTGGGCTGCTTTATCTGGCAACACTGGTCACAATGTTCTCAAAAAACATATTTCTTAAGGTGCTGTTGACTTGAAATTTTCACCAGATGTTGGCAAAGAAAACAAATCCAATTACATTACAAACGAAGTTATGTGTATTAAAATAACAGAGGGAAAAAGTATTGGACACACAAAAAAAGGGAGTTAAAAAATGTAGTGAAAGCTCAGACAGCAGCTAAAATCTCTTAGTAGATCTTCAGCAATCATCTGCCCTTCATCAATGTAAATAAATATCAGCTGCTTTAGTTCAACACCTACATCAGCAGTAGGATGAAGATGAAACCAGGGTGTACATTTCAGAAAGACAATGATCCAAAACACAGCCAAGGAAACTCACAAATGCTTTCAGAGAAAAAAAAAAATCAAGCTGTAGAATGGCCCAGCCAATCACCTGTTCCGAATCCAATAGAAAATACGAAGAAATACAGCTTAAAGACGCTTCTCATATGTAGAATGAAGTCAGATGCATTGCTCAGGTCTTCATCGGAGTGCATACACATGAGTGAATTTATCTACTATTCAAATTCTTATAGTATTATTTTTTCTATACAGAATTTTATTTCATAACTTATTTTAAATGTTTTTTTTTCTGTTTAATAAATGTTGGGGTAGAAAAACATTTATTATGTGTTATGTGTAGTGTGTTTTGCAGTACTGGGTTGTGGCTGAAAGGTCATCCACTGCGTTTCAAACATATGCTTGAATAGTTGGCGGTTCATTCTGCTGTGTAGACCTCTGAAAAAAAAAAAAGACTAATCGGAAGGAAAATGAATGAATGAATATGTGCAGTGTCCAACTCTTGGTTTTTATTATCTACAGTAGCTAGCATTTGAAATAAATGTGCAGAAGTATGTAGTTGAAGTCAGAATTATTAGCCCCCACTCCCCCTTGATTTCTTTTTCTTTTTTATATATTTCCCAAATTATGTTTAACAGAGCAAAGAAATTTACACAGTATGTCTGATAATATTTTTTCTTCCAGAGAAAGTCATATTTGTATTATTTTGGCTAGAATAAAGGAAGTTTTTAGTTGTTTCAAAGCCATTTTAAGGTCAAAATTATTAGCTGCTTTTTCCCCAATAGTCTACAGAACAAACCATCGGTATACAATGATTTGCCTAATTACCCTAACCTGCCTAGTTAACATAATTAACCTAGATAAGCCTTTAAATGGCCCTTTAAGCTTTATAGAAATAAAATAAAATATTAAAAATATCTAGTCAAATTTTCTTTACTGTCATCATGGCAAAAATAAATGTTATTAGAGATGAGTTATTAAAACTAATATGTTTAGAAATGTGTTGAAAAAAAATCTTCGCTCCGTTAAACAGAAATTGGGAGAAAAAATAAACAAGGGGGCTAATAATTCTGACTTCAACTGTATGTACTGTAGCAGTAACAGCGAATGAAACCCTTTACAGCCTCACAGGATTTCAGGTCTTAAAATGCAAATGCATTCATACGAGTAGTAAAAAGGGAACAGAAATCTTTTAAAAGAAACAAAAGAAAACGTCTCTGTCGACAGCAAGGAAGGATGTAGTTGTTATTGTTAAGATATTTGAATGTCACTGAACATGTTGTATTAACTTATAATGCTTTCTTTTATTCCTGTGTCTTATTTCAAACTGCAAGAATTGGCTTGATTAAAGTGGGATTTGGAGAGCATGAAAAACTGCCCAAAAAATAAAAGTGTTCTTTGACTTTGAGGCAGGCTTGTGTTTTTGCCCAGTGGGTGTGTGTTTGTACAACCGTGATTTAGAATGAAAAAAAAAAACCCAAGCAAAATCTGTGGCTGTGTGAGTTGGTTGTGAACTGGCCGGCGTCTCACAGGACACGATCTCGTTAAACCCCTGTGAAAGGTCGTTTTCTGCATCTGTGGCTTCCCTCGCTCTCAAACTCCAGCTTTACTGTGCATGTTGATAAGAAAATGAGAGCGGTTGCCAGTGTGTTGCTATGCGGTTGAAAACGTTATCTGGATGCTGCTTTGCTGTTGCTAGGGTATTAAAGGTGGTTGCTATCAGGGCGGTGCAAAAACTATCAAGAGGGTAAAACTCCAGCTTTACTGTACATGTTGATAAGAAAATGAAAGCGGTTGCCAGTGTGTTGCTATGGGATTGATAAAGCTATCTGCATGCTGCTTTGTTGTTACTAGGGTGGTGCAAATAATACATCAAGATGGAAGAAAATAGCTATGTTTTTATCCAATGTGCAGAGGAAAGATATGCAACTGGGAATTAGTTACTAAAGGTGTTAAATTTGCTTTGTGGGCATGGTTTGATAGCTTTATTATCATATTGAAATGCTTATTGGTTGGATGAGTCAAATGAGCCACCCCCTTATCTGTTTGACTTTGCTATTTAATGTTATTGATGGGTGACATTTATAATGGAAGTCAATGGGATCAATGTATTTCAATGGGCCATCCCATTCCCATGTTTAATCAATGAGGCAGTTATTAAAGGTGTTTAAATGGTTTGGGGGCGTGGCTTTAAAGCTTCATTATCATATTAAGTAGCTGATTGGTTGCCTGAGCCAAATAAGCCTGCATGGCACTGCTATGTAATGTATTGATGTGTGACATTTATAATGGAAGTTGATGTAATGAATCAGAGTCGACGGGCAATGTTAAGTCATGGGAAAACTTTTGGGACGTCCTACCACCCCAGGGGTACAACTTTTACCCCCTTTGGGGTATGTTTTACCTAACGCTGCTAACCTCTCCAGATGTCTTCAAGTGCACCTGTGATGAAATCATCTTTTGTAAGCAGTTTGAACAGAACTGTGGGTATAGTGTGTCCACAGTCAAATTGCGGTGATAGAAACACAGTAAGTCCCTTTTTTTCCAATTTCCTGACGTTAAAATAGAATCCAAATCCCTCCCATTTTGAGGCCCACTGCAACGTGATGTAGGAGTGCGGTTTCCCCGCCCACTGAATTGATTGATAGCCGTGTCTTGTGTAACATGTGTCTGTAGTAATGTGCATAATCATATCAACATGACAGGACGTGCACAAAGCAACTGGGATTAAAAGATCTGTGGAAATCTCTGTGATCATCAGTCATGATCAAATGTGATCAAGAATGAGTTTTAGAAGTTTAAAACATTTTAAATTAGTGCATGTTTGTAATAAAGTAAAGATGGTAAAATCGTTGTGATTTATTACCACACCCGCATGTCAGTACAATTATAAAAGACGCTTCAATCCCGGTTCATGGTCATTAAATCAGGTTTATTTTGTACATTAACATAACAGTTATCCATACAGTTGTGGATATTAACGTGTATCCTGTCACATTTGCCTTGCAAAAACAGTGCAAAGTTAAACACGCGAGCTGTTTGTGTGTATCTGTATGCGTGAACTTTGTAACAACAATGTCTGTGACTCATCGTTGCAACTCCACAACAAATACATCAAATAATCATTGGGAAAGTTAAGTTTTATTATTTTTAGAAAACACGATTTCGTAATTTTATATCTGATAAAACAAAATCAGAAAAAAATGAAAACAGAATTTCAGGGAGAAAATAATGGTATAAATTATAAAGATATTTCGGTTTCATTCCTTTTCGATCATTTCATTAGACAAAATCCAGAATAAAAATGTAATGAAATGAATAAAATGGGGCCTTAGATTAGAAAGCATGCAAAACAAAAACTACATTGTTGTTATGATAGTTATCAATAATGCATGGTATTTATCATTATTATTGAAGACAATAACTTTGCTAATATCACCCAGCACTATTTTACTATGGTATTTTTGGTCTAATAAGGAGCATGTATGTAAAATGACTTGTAATTAAATTTCTAACATATTCTGAACATAATGAAAATACATGCCAGAATGTTTCTGTGCAGTTGCTATGGTGCTTAAGTATGGTTGCCAAGGTGTTCAGGTGGTATTTTGGGTCATTGTGTATGTGCAGTGCGCATCTGTTGGATTTTACACCTGCTTTATCATCTAGCTAGCATGTGAAATTAATATCCATATGTAGTACACTGAAAAAATTCTTGATTTTCAGAATCAATCAAACTAATGATGACATTAAGTATTACCCAATCAACAGTAGGAAATGAGGTAAATGCGAGGCTTCATAAAATGCGTGTGGTATGATTTGTATGAAAAGCTACTTTAAAAAAAATGATAAAAATATGATTCAAAACATGATATGATGCAATTTCTTTCTCAAATATGGAAAGATTCCGTATTTAAAGGGACGGATGGCAACCCTAATTGAAAGAACGAATTTGGGAAATGGGAACTATGTTTGTAACGACGCAACTTGCATCTTAGTTAAAGGGCAGCTATGGTGAAAAATGTACTTTTAAAGCTGTTTAGACAGACATGTGTGTATATATAGTGTATATACTGTCATATTGGGGTGATATAAACACACACAGTCCTTTTTTCAATTTAACAACATAAAAACCGTGGACCAATTGGAATTGGTTTTCAGACCGACCGCAACTTTACGTATGAGAGCGGTCCCCCCGCCCACCAATATTGGTCAACGGCCTTGCGTCACGATCATATCCTCAGTTTTTCATATCACGTCCGCCATTTTCAGCGTGTGAGTCAAAGCGTTGTCATTAAAGGAACACCCGTGCTCTATTTTTTGATGAAACGCTCATTGGGCTCAACACAAGATCAATATTCTCCACATTATCGCTGTAATCGGAATTATTGCTTGTACATTTTGCGTGACGCGACGCCGTGCATTTCGGAGTTCTGGGGCGTAGGTTTCTGTCGGGGTGCACGAGGCGGAGCCACTGTGTTTGCCCTGGTGGAGGCCTGTGTTTGGAGTTCTGTAATGCATGGCGCGACGATTCGGGACACTTCATGTTTCTGCCGCGTCACTGAGTGTCTGGTGTGCCGTGTTGCGGCGCATTCGGTGCCTCAGTCAAAGTTAATTCAGTGTGTGTGGTTATTAGTCTCGGTGTACAAGCTCGGCACAGACTATACAAAGACACAAAAGATTTTGTACTCTCTGCTTGGTCTGTGTCCGAGTCTTACATGTACGGCTGAATGCTAATCCTAGCTTAGGTTAGCTTCTCTCTCTCTGTCTGTCAGCTGTCTGTTGCAAACACAGAGCGTGGGAGCTCTTGGCTCCGCCCCTTGTTACGTTGGGCGGGAGGTCGAAACTGTGAAGCAACGTGCCCCTAAAACAGCAAACTGTGTACACGCCTCCAACATAACACTTTAACACATTATAGTAAAAACATCAGGGGCCTCATGTACGAAGACTTGCGTGGAAATCTTACTAAAACATTGCGTACGCACAAAGCTGTAAATGTGCGTACGCAGAACAAATTTCAGATGTATGAAACGCTGCGTACGCCGAATCTCACGCATATTCTTTTGTACATCCGAATGAACGTGAAACTGAGCGCAACATGCACGAGCACAAAACCCCTCCCCGCCTCCTCCCCCGTATGAATATGCTAATGACTATGCTAATGGCAAAACCCAACGAAAAAGTAATGGCAAAAGCAAGCAAAAAGAGAAACTTTGAACAGAATGTGAATTGGAGGTGCTGCTTTCGGAGGTAGACCGGAGAAAAGCGGTGTTATTTGCAAGTTTGTTCTCCGGAATTAACAACAAAAGAAAAAAAATAGAGTGGGAGAGTTTAGCTGATGCGGTTAACACAGTTGGGTCTGAACATCGCACTGAGTGCATTAAAAAAAGAAATAGTGTGATTTATATCTGTAAAATGTTGCAGTACCCTTAAAAGTCTCAGTGGCGCAGCTGATAAAACGCATGTCAACATGTTTTGACACGTTCGAGCATGAACTCAGCTCGAATCCAGCGTCTGATGAACTCATTCTTCTTTTTTCCCCCGCTACATATCAGATAGTGCCAACTATTTATCACGAGAAAGACAAGTAGGCATCATCAATAAGTTCATATCAATAAGCATCATATTTTATTTGCACATTTATTGAATGGAAATGTTTCTGATTCACGCATGCAAATTCATCTTCAGATAGTGTCTTTATAGCAATGTGCGTGCAGTAGATAGCTCAGATTACATTGGGAAAACAGGCGACTGCTGCAAATTGTGCTTTAATGTTTAGCTGGTCAAATGTATGGTATGGAAACCTTATATACCTGCTGAACCCGTCTCATACAGCTGCCATTGCAAGGCTCAAAGACACTTTGTAGAGAGCAATTTAACACAACTGCCTCTAGGAGTCGCCAATGGAAATAAAACAGACACGCACAAAAAATGTGCGTACGCCAGCCAGAAAGCTGCCGTGAAGCTGCGCACATTCCCACGTTCAGTTCATTGTTAGTAAATCCAAACGTGAGCGATTCTGAGCGTGAAACCTGGCGTACGCAAAGTTTTTGTGCGTACACAGCGTTGATACATGAGGCCCCTGAACTGTGTGTTGCACTGAACCTGAACTGGCACACTCCATATTATTAATACTAAATCATAAAAAAGAGGTAAACTATGTGCCCTATAACGATGGTTTTCGGAAACGCACCCCTAATGGGTATTTTGAGCTGAAACTTTACAAACACATTCTGGAGACTAAAGGCTTATCTTAGATCTTGTAAAAGGGGTAAAACAGGTACCCTTTAAAAGATTTAGTAAGTCAAATGAATTTTTTTCAGTGTAGCAAGAGCGAATGAAAAATGTGTCTTATAATGCAAATGTCTAATGCATTCATAAGAGTGAAAAAGAATGGACTTAAATGAAAAGAGTTTGGGTATTAAAATATGGGAAATGAATTTTATTTGCAGTAACATTTAGTTCTGTTGTCCTGTTTGATTCAGTGTTTGAGTTAGTGAATGAATAATGTCAGGAGACAAAAATATAAATAAAAGCATTCTCTTTGTTAAGGATCCCTCATAGAGAGAAATCCATTTGCCTGATCAGAGCAAAGTGAATTAATGAATCTATATATCATTACCCACTGGAAGCGACTCATAATTTTATGCCAAACGACTGCACACTTCATTATGATGCATGAGCGATGGTTTAAAAAGTTCTCCGTCTGACAAATGAAGCCACTTTACTGATAAAGCTGCACTTTTCTCTGTCTGTTTTTCAGGGTTCGTCAGGCTTCAAAAACCAAACCAGCATGCCAGCATCAGGACCAAATCTATCCTGATTGAAGCTGTTCGCCTAAAAAACCTGCGTGACGCACCGAGAACTGCTCTTCAGCCAAAAATATCTCCTCAGCGCATGCCAAAGTGCTTTTAGCTTCGTCCTTGTTATCTGCTTCGCAACCTCAGTGACATCAGCCAATTCAATCCAATTCCCCAAAAAAAGTGCACACAAAAAGAGAGTTCACAGTGTTGGGAATGTGCAAAGTGAATCGCTTTAATCACCTTTGATGGATATCTCAGATAAATCACTCATGCATCAAACCGAAAGCTCTATTCTTCCTCGATAGATCACACGATCTGCAACAGCGCTGTTTGTTTAACTCTCATTGCTCTGTATGATGCTCCAGCTGCACATGCTTATGAACACGGCAAAGCAACCTACGAATTGATGACTTTATGACAAAAGAATCCGACGCTCTCCGCAGCATAATACATTTAGTTCCCTGTGTTTATATCTCACCCGCAGCGCTTTTTCCACCAACATACATCATTAAAAGCTCATCTTGGGGCATTTGAGAAATGAAACACAACAGGTTGAGTTTCATCCCATTCCCTCGGCGTGCTACCAGAAATGCTCTGGGTTTCTTGCATGACAGCCAACGTAGTATTGGTATTTTTTGCACAAACTGAAAGGACGGCATCCTTATTAAATGCCTGGACGTCTTGAACAAATGGTTCCCTTCAAAGACAACATGACCCCGGAGTCATTCCCTGAAAACTGTAGCAACTGCAGCCAAGTGCTCGTCCCGGAGCTGAACGTCATGAAGGCGGTGGCTTTAGGGGTGGTTCTGGCAATCTTCATCGTGTTTGGCGTTTTGGGCAACATCTTAGTCATCCTATCAGTGGCTTGCCATCGTAATCTACGAACAGTCACGCATTACTTCATCGTCAACCTAGCAGTTGCGGATCTTCTTCTGAGCTCTACGGTTCTTCCGTTCTCCACGGTCTTCGAGATGTTGGGTCGATGGATCTTTGGACGGCCTTTTTGTGACGTTTGGGCCGCGATGGATGTTTTGTGCTGCACGGCGTCTATTATGAGCTTGTGCGTGATTTCTGTGGACCGATATATCGGCGTTAGCTATCCTCTACAGTACCCATCTATTGTGACAGAGCGACGTGCATTGCTTGCGCTCATAGCTTTATGGGTACTGTCCATCACTATTTCCATCGGACCTCTATTCGGCTGGAAGGAACCGGCACCGGATGATGAATCCATATGCAAGATAACTGAGGAACCCGGTTATGCCATTTTCTCAGCTTTGGGATCTTTTTACCTCCCTCTAGTGGTGATTCTCTCAATGTATTGTCGTGTGTATGTTGTGGCGAGGAGGGAAACGCGAGGACTGATCAGCGGACAGAAAACTGAGAAGTCGGATCACGCTGAGACCGTGACCTTGCGAATACACCGCGGAAACATGACGGTGTCCGAGGACGAGGCGTTACGCAACCGGACACACTTCGCACTGCGTCTGCTCAAGTTCTCAAGGGAAAAGAAGGCCGCCAAGACTTTGGGTATCGTGGTGGGATGCTTCGTACTCTGTTGGCTTCCGTTTTTCCTGGTTCTTCCGATCGGTGAGTTGTTAGAACTTTTTATATTTCATTATAGTCAATACCTGTCAATGTTGGGATGTAAAAAACTAATTAGGAACTGGTTTTCCCAAAAATCCAAAGACATGCACTATAAGTGAATTAGATTAACTAAATTGGCTTAAGTGTATGAGTGTGTGTGTGTGTTTCCCAGTACTGGGTTGTGGCTGGAAGGCCATCCGGTTTGTAAAACATATGCTTGAATAGTTGGCGGTTCATTCCACTGTGGCTGATAAATAAGGGACTAAGCTGGGGAAAAATGAATGAATGAAATCAAACCCCCTAAACCAGGGGTGCCCAAACTAGAGCTGCGTCCCAAATGGCACACTATATACTATGCACTCGTGCACTATGTACTTATGCACCTAAACACTCAACAGGATAGTATATGTATGTAGTGTCATCCCAATTGAAAACAATAGCCACATCAATTGCAGTGGTGGATTTAGGCCTGGGCAATGTGGGTGTTCGATCGCCCCGGGCGGCATCTTGCTGGGGGCAGCATGGGGAAGTGCAAAAAATGTGCTCCAGTAAAAGCTTTGAGATAAGATTTACTTTTTTAAAGTGTATTAATTTACAGTGTTTATCCTAGAATAAAGACGTTAGGGGCTATTCACATTTGGCGTCTTTTGCACATGCAAGTTAGTTATTCTCCATGTACAACCAAAACAATGCTTGACGCATGCGCGCAGAAAGCCATTCCCGCGCCTCACGCGCTGCTGCTCCTGATCCCGGTTGTTTACATGCACGCCGATATGCGCCGCATGTTGAAAGACTAAAGTTTATATCATATGATGATGATGTTTCTTTGACTAAGCATGACTATGAAGCAGAAATTGGTGAAGTTGGTGGTTCATTCTGCCGTGGCGACCCCTGATGAATAAAAAAACTAAGCCAAAAGAAATTAAATGAATTAATGATTCTGATTAAAATTACTATAGTTCTGTATCCAAGAGAAGCAAATCTCTTTTGTTTAATTACTGGTTGGTTATCAATAAATGACATGATCTACTCTGTATGGGTGTTACTGTAAATATAGGAGAAATAAGAAAGATTTAAATGGTGGATATGAGGGTAAAATACAGGAGAATGCTGGAGAATAAACAGGAGGGTTGACAGTTATGTTATATGCAAATACCTGTTCTAGAGACGTCTGTGTATGAGGAAAGGTAATCAAAAAAATGCAGATGATCAACTGGGGTGCAATATTATATTTCTAAACTAATATATTTGGTTTGTTGTTGTTGTTTTTTCAATGTGAATGCTGTCATTTTTGCAAAAAACAAACTAGGACACACTGAGAGTCTAAAAACATTGCTGAAAGCAATTAGTGTGGTGCCTATAATTTAAGCCTTCATGCAATTAAATTTCACTGTATGGGTTTTTGCTTTCATAGGAAGTGACATGGAAATAATAAATATGCAAATGTGATGATTTCATGCAAACAATATATTGATGGAGAGTGGGTTTTATACGCAATAATTCTAAATGAATTCCACAAGGAAGCATTTTATCATTTTATCAGCATTTAATCACATTTTATCAGATCCAGGATTTTTAAGTTATTTAAATATGCAGATGAAATGGCACTTGTAGGCCAGCTGACTAAAATAGGAACAGGAGATACCTTGTACTATAATTATTAGGGATGTAACGGTATCAGAATTTTACGGTACGATAATACCTCGGTATGAATGGCATGGTGCGGGATTTATTAAATAATTTACAGGAAAAACAAAACCAATGAAAAGACTCGAAAAAATTGCCAAAAGTGTTTATTTACCTCAGCACTGAACATATCAATGACATACAAATCAGCCATCTATCTGTAAGTTTCAAAACAGGAACTTCAATTTTTCAATTTTAATAACAAAAAGCTATTAAACCATATATAAAAAAATAAAGTTTCAATTTAGTATTGTTGAAAACTGATCACATTCAACATTTAATCACTCACTCACTTAGATAGAGATGGTTTTTTAAGGAAAATTATCATATAACTATAATCTGGTAAATGTTGGGATCTCTGGGCATGTCCCCTGCAACAGAAAAAAACCCTCTCATTTGGGACTGAGGTTTCTGGGACAGAGAGATACGATTTAGCCAAGGTTGACAGCAGTGGGTAACGTTGTGCATTATCTTTCCACCACTTGAGAGGACAAGCCATGAGTGAGATAGAGGTCTCTTCGCGGTACAAGTCAATGTCTGCATCAATCTAACAAGTGTGCTGTGTTCTGCAGTCCCCATGACTGTTTTTAGTCGTGTTCCCCGACTTATGTTTCACCACAGTCTGGCAGTGCCTCCATACTGTTTTTTTCTTTGTCTGTCACCTTTTCTACTTTTTCGTATCTTTTTAGAAAGAAACTGAAATGCTTCCACACATCCGATTTAAAACCCGCTTTAGGTTCGATCCTTTCCAGCTCTTTTTCTTCCCCGCTACTAGCAACACACTCCATTTCCAAATTACTGGATCTGTAGTGACAACAGACCGCAAAGGATGATGGCCACGCCTGGGCTGATGGGAATTGTAGTTCCCGCTATCTCCCGTTCGCTTCATTCGCCTAAGCAAACTTTTCTCAGAAATATAGTTTTATTAAGTCATGCGCCTACGGTAAAATTGAAAAAAATTACTATTGCGGTATGACAGTATTTACATTATTGTTACATCCCTAATAAATATATACATTTTTCTTCAAAATTGGTGTAAAAGGAGTTCACTGGAGATCAATTTTATTAAAACCAAGGGGATGATAAGAAATAAACTAGTCCCTAGTCAAGGGTTGAAACCTCTGGTCCTTGAGGGACATGAAATAGAGGCAGCTAGATGTTTTAAATATTTAGGAACCCTTGTTGATAGTGGATTTACATTTGCTGCAAATGCTGAGTGCATTTTTAAAAAAAAGCAATGCAGAGATTATATCTCATTAGGAGGTTACAACAATTTGGTGCGAGTCAAAATGTTCTGGAGATGGTTTACAAGAACTTGGTTGAAAGTGTTGTGAGTTTTAACATGATTGCAGGGTATGGACTGTTGCCAATTAAAGAAAAGCAAAAACTGTATCGAGTAGTAAAAACTGTCAGTGCAATTGTAGGTAAAGCACAAAGACAACCAAAGGAAATTTATTCAATGACAATTAAACAACGCACACATCATTATTGAAAATTGTTGCCATATCTAAAATATAAAATTTCAGCTCTTGCCATCAAAAAGACGTTTTAGGCAACTTCAAGTAAAGAAAAATGTGCATCAAGTGTCCTTTGTGCCGATTGCCAATAGACATTTAAATACCGTGTTTTAAGTATGTCTAGGGTTTTAAATTGAGTTTTTAATGTGATGTATTTGATGACATTGAATGTGTTTGTTTTGCCTGTTTTTTTTTTCTGTGATTTGTGTAATGTGAACGCTGATGTGGTTGTGTGGTGAAGCCAAAGATACATTTCCACTTGTGGACAATAAAGAAAGTAAAGTAAATAGTTCCAAACAAAGCTGGGTCAAAACATTTGTGCAATAAAGCATACTGTTTCAGTTAAAAAAAAAATGTCCTTAGTGAATATGGGCAATGTATTTTGGTGCATTTAAACAAAACAGATTTATTGAACAGATATATTTATTACAATAATATTTTAGTCACCAAACGCATTTAGAAATTGAAAGATAATACAATTAAATTCATTCATTTTGCTTCTGTTGATTTTTTCTCTTTTTTTTTTAAATTTGTATTTAATATTTTTCTATAATCATATCAATTTGGCTGTACTAGTTTTTGGACCGTTATTGTAAATTATATTGTTAGATGAGCTTCAGATTTGGCTCCAACACTGACTCATCTAAAATATATGCACAAATATAATATTGTATAGCTTCCTATTAAAAATATGAATATAAAAGAGAGATTTATGAGGGGTGTACTTATATATGCTGAACACTGTATGTCAAAAAAATTGACAGGAAAACTTTTTATATAAAATATATTATAATTTATTATAATATAATATATATATATATTATATTATATTTTATTCCACGTACTTAATTACACATAACATGTACATCATTTATTTTTATATTTTTCACTTTTTAAATTTATTATTTTAATTTTCAATTTTATTTTTGAATTTTGTTTTCATTTATGTAAAATTATACATTAATTTGGCAAAGGGGCGAGGCAGTGGCGCAGTAGGTAGTTCTGTCGCCTCACAGCAAGAAGGTCGCTAGTTCGAACCTCGGCTCAGTTGGCATTTCTGTGTGGAGTTTGCATGTTCTCCCTCGTGTGGGTTTCCTCCGGGTGCTCCGGTTCCTCCACAGTCCAAAGACATGCAGTACAGGTGAATTATGTGGGCTAAATTGTCCGTAGTGTATGAGTGTGTGTGCGTGTGTGTGTGTGTGTGTGTGGATGTTTCCCAAAGATGGGTTGCGGCTGGAAGGGCATCCGCTGCGTAAAAATGTGCTGGATAAGTTGACGGTTCATTCTGCCGTGGCGACCCCTGATTAATAAAGGAACTAAGTCCATAATGAATGAATGAATAATAAAGCAAATGACCCAAAAAAGAGCCAGTTACTTGAATTTGTTTAGTCAATAACATCCATGTATGCTATCTAGTTTATTCTGACTGAAAAAGCAAAGAAACAAAAATCACTTACCTTGTTGTTGTTAATACTTAAAAAAGAAAAAAGTCTCAGTCAGTGGTCAATATGGTTTAAATCAGGAGAACATTGAAAATGATGAGCAGAGTTGTGAAATATCTGGTCTCTGTGTGTGATTTTGTTGACAGAAATAGGATAACAGACACGCATGGGGACATTTTTTTAGGTTTCCTGTCTGAAAGTTAGACGTGCAGACATTTTTCCAAAAGCTCAAAGATGGGAAAACAATTACCTCAAGTGGGTAAAAACGCTGCCATATGGAGACTCATGAGGATCTGGGAAATATTTAGGTCCACAAAGGCTTCAGGTCTACTAAGACTAGCATCCCTCATGGAAATCTGAAATATGGCAATATATGCAAATTACACATGATGTAAAAGTTTATATTTAGATTTCACATACAGCTGACGTCAAAATAGCAGCCCTCATACAATTTCTTTTTCTTTTGTCAATTATTTCTCAAGTGATGTTTAACAAACCAACACAATGTTTTCACAATGTTTCCTAGAATTTTTTTTTCTTTAAAAGTCTTGTTTTAATTTTGCTGGAATAGATGTGTGTTTAAAATATTTAAAATTATTTTTTGGTCAAAATAATTATCCACCTTAAGGATTTTTTACTTTGATTGTCCAGAACAAACCACTGTTGTCTACTTTACTTTACATTACTTGTCTACTTAACATAATAACCTAGATAATTATTTAAATTGCACTTGTGCTGTCATCATGGCAAAGACAAAAGTAATCAGCTTTTACAAATCAGCTATTAAACTATTATTTTTTTAAATATGTTGAAATAAAAAAAGCAGCACTTGGGAAAAATTTTAAAGGAATTAAAATTTCACAGTAGGGGTGAATATTTTCATTGCAACCTATATAACATATGCCCTATATGCAACATTTAATTCAAAGCATAGCAAAAATGGGCACTAATATATATATATATATATATATATATATATATATATATATATATATATATATATATATATATGAAGAGTGTTTATATGCAAAATCCTCTAAATACTGCTAGATGTTTTCTTCTAAAATTAGCATTTGTTTCTAACCATAAACATAGGGGCCTGATAAAAATATTTATTTTAAGAGAAAAATTCAGATGGCATTTAAAGGTTTTTGTATCTGAACTCTTCATATATATATATATATATATATATATATATATATATATATATATATATATATATATATATATATATATATATATATATATATATATATATAAACTGTATGTTTTTTTTTTGTATTTTTATAAAAAAAAATTGACAGGAAAAAATGTTAAATAAAATGGCGTACGACAAAGTTTCAGTCGACGCCATTTTCGCACAAGAAAATGTCTACAGTAAAGCTGTACAGGTTGCTTACATATCATATGAGAAGCACTTCTTACAAAACAGATGCTTTATACACATAAATACTTGTGTATAAATGTTTATTACTAACTTTTCTATGAACATGAGATGATTATAACTGCAGATCAATGATAGTGCGAAATAGCCTACTGTAACGTCTTTAATTATAATAATTTAATAAATAAATGCAACATATATAAACACATACTGCCCCTATATATATATATATATATATATATATATATATATATATATATATATATATATATATATATATATTATTTTCATTTCCTTTAAAGTGGAATACTTGAATATAAACATAGGAGTCCGATAAAAATGGCAATTTTAGGAGAAAAATTCAAATGGCATTTAGAGGTTTTTGCATCTCAACTCATCATATATATATATATATATATATATATATATATATATATATATATATATATATATATATATATATATATATATATATATATATAATTACAAAATTTCAAAATACATGTTGCAGATATTATATACTATATTTCCTACATGTGAAATCCAAATATGAACTTGTACGTCATGCAGTAGTCAATATTAGAAGTGGATCAAGAAAGTTTTTCAAAAACAAGAATGGGTGTTGTTCAATAGTTTTAAGACAAATTGGATAAAAGGTTTTGATTTACTTCAAATGTTGACTACCTATATATAATTTTTGTAATTTTGTAAATAAGTGTTGAACACGTCATGTTTTTTCCTGAGAATAATATTTCTTAAGGAGCTGTTGACATGGAATTGAAGCGAATTTAAGTAAAAAACCAAACAACACAAACAAAAATATAACAAAACTAAACCATAAAAATTAGTTGTGTTTAATAACAATGAAATGACACAAGGAGAAAGTGCTAAACTACTGAAATTCAGCTGCTGTCTGGGCTTTCACTGCCTTTCTACACCTTCCTTTCTGCATGTGTTCAATACTTTTTAGCTGTGTCATTTCATTTTGTTACACCCAACTTAGTTTTTAAACTAATTAGATTTGGTTTCTTTGCATATATGGATTTCTTTGGTTGTTACCAACATCCAGGGAAATTTTCAAGTCAACAGCACCTAAATATGAAAAACGGTGACATGTTCAATACTTATTTTCCCTACTGGATTTGGGAAGATTTCTATATGGGATGCATGTAGCTTTAACCTAAATTTCTGCACTGCACAGGTCAGAACAATCAACTCGCTTGTGGCTTCGTAAACACTGCAGCGTAGCAGAAGTGTTTCAAGCGCCAATGGTTTAAAAGATGCTTGTTTAAACCGCCGTTTAAAGCCATCTCTCAGACAAACAGGGTCAAGAGTGTTTACGCAATATGTTTGGCTTCAGAAATGCGAGTCAGAACCATCTGTAATTCCCTTAATGCACAGCAGAGCTTCTCCAGTTCCCCAGATATGAATTTCAGCCGTTATTATATTTCCCACCCCTGCAATAGGGCTCTTGTGAGACCTTTCGGTTAGAGGTCAGTCAGAGTTAAACCACAAAATAAAGTCTATCTGGTCAGAAAAAGAAAAGAGGAGAAAGAATCCAGCTAGCGGTATTATTGGAAAGCCAATGCAAACAAATAACAGCGCTTTATGAAACGTGGGAGTCTGTTTGCATGATTTGTCAGGATTTTCACGATACTGAAATGCTTGCTAATTAACTGGCATTAAACTGCATATAATAGAGTGTTTAATAAAGCTCTGGGGATTCACTGACCTTATCTGTATGACTCAGACTGAAATATAAAAAAAGACCTAAAACAGTGTGTTCAATAATAAAGTAGCTAGTTTAATGTTACACTGGTCGATGCGACTATTATTATTATTTGTTTTGCATGTGTGTATAATATCTCAGCAGACCTCGGAGGCTTTCTGTGCTCACAATGAAGTCGCCTTTCAATCTGGGATAATTAAAAACAACAGGTTAATTGTTTTCCTAGCAAAGTAATTATGCGCTATTTTCATCAACAAATCCGCTAGACGCCAGAAGGCTTCATAATATCGGTGTATAAATAAATAAATATACATATGGTGTAATATCAAGGGGATTTAGCGGACAAACACGGGCTTTAGGATGAAGAATGTGCCCTTCAGACAAACGTTCTTCCTTTAAATCTTCCAGTACAGTAGCAGCAAAGACGGGAGAGAATTGTTTTGATGCCTGATTGAGTCTTAAGAACATCCGCTGCATTATAGTCGCTGATAATTCTGCATAAACACAGGGGCTTATTTAAAGACACACAAAGAACAGCTGCTGAAGCCAAAGACAACAGTTCCTCGCAAAATATCATCCGTTTACCATATTTACTAAAGAGTAAGGGGTTGTTTTGAAGAGTTCCGGGTCTTGGGAGTCAACTGACGAGGACACCCAATTATATTTTTATAGCAATATTTTTTATATTTATATTATTTATTATTTATTATTATTAATTATTTATTTTTCAATTATATTTTTATAGCAAACATGCAGTGTTTCGGTGGGAAAACACTGTTTAATTCTTTAAAAAATGTTGGGAATTTTGTAAGTACCATATCTAATTATACAGTTGAAGTCTGAATTATTAGCCCCCCCTTTGATTTTTATTTAATTTTTTTTATATTTCCAAAATGATGTTTAACAGAGCAAGGACATTTTCACAGTATGTCTGATAATATTGTTTTCTTCTGGAGAAAGTCTTATTTGTTTTATTTCAGCTAGAATAAAAGCAGTTTTAAATATTTACATTTTAAGGTCAATATTATTGTCACCGACTCGGTCCCAGTCATTCCCCTCGCTGGCCAGCAGAGGCCGCCATCCCCGGACTTCTAGCATTACATCATCCACTTAGACCAGGGGTCTCAAACTCGCGGCCCGCGGGCCATTTGCGGCCCTCAGTGCAATATTTTGTGGCCCGCGCCGACCGCTGTACTCTGACGCTCCCCGCTCCGCTGATTCTATCCGTACACAGCGCGCTTGTCTCTCAATGCGCGTTGTCGCGCGCGTTCTGATCAGCTGTGTTGCGCGCGCGTACTCAAGAGCGGTGTTATCGCGCGCCTACTGAAGGGCGGGACCGAGGGTGTGTGGCGTCGCGGGGGCACTTTTGATCATTTTGGAAGGGCACTTTCTATGCAAGACTAAAAAGGGCATGTGCTCTGCACAGGTTGAGCCCTATGTGTGCACGTGCCTGCCCTGCATCTTATATATATTGATATTATAGGTAGATACAGACTGATGTGACTGGAGTGGGGTGGGGGTGTTTTATTTATACATATATATGCCTTTTTTTAGGTGAGGGAATGGAAGTTTTGAGTGAGTTCCCCCACTTTTTTCCCTAGGACTTCAATAAGTCAAAGTACAGGTCTAGACTTAATGATGATCATCTTCAAGCCATACTGAGGGTCTCAACTACTTCCGCTCTAAAGCCAAATGTGGTTCAGACTTGTGAAAAGAAGCGCTGTCAAGTCTCTGGCAGCAAGAAGTAGGCAAAAGATGCCATGTTCAGAAGAACTGTTCATAATCTTCACTCAATGTTCTATTAATGTTCAGGACACTTCATGTTCAGAAGAAATAATTAAAACTGTTAATAATAACATTTGAGGACTTTTTTTTTGTGAAATCCCTTACGCGGCCCAGTCTCACCCAGACTTTGCCTCCTGCGGCCCCCAGGTAAATTGAGTTTGAGACCCCTGACTTAGACTGATTGTGCAGACACCTGAACTGAATCACGTTAACGACCCACGCCACCTATATAAGCCACACTCAAACAACTGTTCAGTGCGAAGTCTTGTTTAGCCCCGGCCAGCATTACTGAGCGTTCTTTCCTGCCTGATTTTCTGTGAATAACCCCGGACTGTTTCTGACTCTGAGTTGCCTTCTGCCTGCCCACGACCCTTGCTTGATACACGAACTCTGAACCACGATGCCTGCCCTCGACCCAAGCCTGTCTAAAGGATTCTGAACCACGCCGCCTGCCACTGATCTATGCCTGGTAAATCACTCTGTGTCTGTCAGCCGCCAGCCCCACGACCATTATTGATTCCTGTTGATGTGTGTTCGCACTTTAGTGCGTATTGGATGTTTGGAAGTCTCCCCGTTACAATTATTAGCCCCTTTAAGCATTTTTTTTCTTGATAGTCTACAAAACAAACCATCGTTATACAATAACATGCCTAATTACCCTAACCTGCCTAGTTAACCCAATTAACCTTTAATTGTCACTTTAAGCTGTATAGAAGTGTCACGATAACCAGCGATCATTCTCCTGAGATCGCTGGTTCTCTCACATTATCCATGGACTACACTTCCGCCCTCTCTTGGACTACATATGCATACATGCTCTCCGATCACACTCACGCCTGCTCATTCATCTAGACTGACTACATTCGCACACCTGAGGACAATCAGAGACTCATCATACACCCTACATAAGCCACTCATTCACCCATCCAGTTGGCCGAGTCTTGTTCGCTTCTAATGACATTACAACACGTTTCTCCTTGTCTTGTTTTCTCCGTGTTTAGACCCTAGCCTTGTTTACCCTTGTTCTCCTGTCTAGCCGCCTGCCTTATGACCTATTGCCTGAATATTGATTACGACTCTGGATTTGCCTGCATATACCTGTTAACACCTGATTTGACCATTGCTTGCTTGACGTTGAATAAACCTGCATTGTGGATCTTACCTCCAGTTGTGTGTGTCACCCCCGGCGTTACAATAAGCTTCTTGAAAAATATCTAGTCAAATATCATTACTGTCATCATGGCAAAGATAAAATAAATCAGTAATTAGAAATTAGTTATTAAAACTATTATGTTTAGAAATGTGTTGAAAAAAATCTTCTATCCGTTAAACAGAAATTGGGGAAAAAATAAACAAGCAGTTTAATAATTCAGGGGGGGTTAATAATTTTGACTTCAACTGTATATAAACATATCTATATATGCTATAGTGCTATATTAGTACCCTATCTAATAGAAATCTAACAACAACAACATTAATATTTTTTGCAATTATTATCTTAATATTACATTGAAAAATGACAAATGTTTGGATTTGTAATGCAATAATTTCCTTTGTTTTTATATTCCCCTTGTTGTCATTAAACAGCAATATTTCTATAATCAATTCAGCCGGCAGCTAGCTCTCTGCAACTCTCACATGGTCGCCCACTGAAGCTAAGCAGGGCTGCGCCCGGTCAATACCTGGATGGGAGACCACATGGGAAAGCTAGGTTGCTGCCGGAAGTGGTGTTAGTGAGGCCAGCAGGGGGCGCTCCACCTGCGGTCTGTGTGGGTCCTTATGCCCCAGTATAGTGACAGGGAATCTATACTGCTCAGTGAGCGCCGTCTTTCAGATGAGATGTTAAACCGAGGTCCTGACTCTCTCTTTTCTTAAAAATCCCAGGATGTTCTCCGAAAACAGTAGGGGTTTAACCCTGGCATCCTGGCCAAATTTGCCCACTCCTAAGCATCCCCATATCATAATTAGCCTCATCCCACTCTCTCTCCACCAATCAACTGGTCTGTGGTGTGCAGTCTGGCACAAAATGCCTGCCGTCACGTCATCCAGGTGGATGCTGCACACTGGTGGTGGATGAGGAAATTGTCCCCACAGCTGGAGGGGCGTGGTTAAGTATATTAGCCACGCCCAATACCTCAGACAGACAGAGGCTGTTTTTTAATATCAAGTACACAAAGTTCGGACTTGCGTCCTTGGAAGTTCAGACTTGGAAAAACAAACTACCAAGGACACTAGGACACAAGTCAGGTACTTCTTCAAATGGAACGGCAGTGTACTTTATAACGTCACTTACCTCACCATGGATTCGTCAGTTACACTGTACATTAACAAAAAAATTATTTAGTTACGTAAAGCACAGCCTTACAATTATGGGCAAAGCAGTGGCACAGTAGGTAGTGCTGTTGCCTCATAGCAAGAAGGTCGCTGGTTTGAACCTCGGCTCAGTTGGCGTTTCTGTGTGGAGTTTGCATGTTCTCCTCCGGGTGCTCCGTTTTCCCCACAGTCCAAAGCCATGCGGTACAAGTGAATTGGGTAGGCTAAATTGTCCGTAGTGTATGTGTGGATGTTTCCCAGAGATGGGTTGCGGGCGGAAGGGCATCCGCCGCGTAAAAACGTGCTGGATAGGTTGGCGGTTCATTCCGCTGTGGCGACCCTGGATTAATAAAGGGACTAAGCTGACAAGAAAATGAACGGCCTTATAATTAATATTATATTAATATTATAAATCTATATTTTTGATTTAAGAAAATGTAAACATAAATCACGATAAATGTGAAGTGAAATGGGTTATTATATACAGACTTGTGTCTTTGATTATCAGATTTAATAAGCTACAATGAACATTATACAAGTACAAAATGTAAACAATAGGAAATGAAGATAAGGTTAAGTAATTTAGTAAACAAAGAAAAACAGCATACGACACAGTAACATAAAGACAATTATAAAAGTTAACAAAATAACACTGCCAAATTAACACACCAAAACAAATAACAGATTTAAAAGACCAAAAATTGTGCGTTAGATATGCACTAAGCGTTTTAAATATCATGTTTTAACTACAGTGAACAGATGCAATCCAGCGGTACATCTGTGATGGACTGGCTGATGTAAAGCTGCTCTCATCGGGGTAGATAATGACCAGTGGCTTAGCGGACGGGCCCGCAGGGCACGCACCTCAGGGGGGGGCCTGTGTGATTATTGGGCCCCGCGTCGTCGCGATTATCAATAATTGAAAATCCGGTCACCACAATAATCAAACCCCTGGGAACAACTGTGGTCGGAACCAAAGTTCACAGGTCTGTGTTCTCTGAACTCCTCTCAAACGGTGGACTACTTCATTCTGATTGCTTGCCGCTGAACCGCGTCATAGCTCAATACCATAAAGTTGACTTGATTTCAAGTCCTCCTCGAAGCCCACACCGGAGAAGACTCGCCGCGCTGCTCCTCGCCACCGGTTCTCATTGAAAATGAATGACTTCCGGCTACTTTGACGCTCTCGCCGCTTGTTTGTAAACGCTACCCCACGTCGTCGTTCCACCCCTCCCCCCTTTCCCGCTCCTTAGTTTGTTATCGCTCCTCAGTTTGTGAAGGCTTCCCCGTGTTGTAACTCCACCCCGCCCACCTTTCCCGCTCCTCAATTTATGATCGCTTCCTTGCGTCGTCGCTCCACCGACTCTACTTAGTTTGTGATCCCTGCAGGGGGGCCCCTGCATTTTGCGCTATGCCACTGATAATAACGAAGCTCCCGCTGACAGACTGGGGGTCAGAGTCCGCATAAGCTGAGCCACATCACCAAAGACGCTCTATCTTTATAAATAAACTGCTGATTTAAGTTTAAAACAGCTACATTCTCGCCTGAAAAACTCTTAAAACGTTCATTTGTAACACAACAGAGGAGTATTTTTAAAACTGTGCAGGTTTTCTCCTCTGCCACTAGCTTTCGCTGGTTACGCTGCAATGTATTCTGGGATACCTATGCTTTGTAAGTTCGCACAAGTCACCTCTCGAAGAATCCTTGGCAAAAGGGGCAGAGCAAGTACACGTCCGGGAATTTTATCTGCACTTGGCAGGATGTGAACCTTGAATTAGACCAGTACTTCGGCGACGGTTGATGACGTTTCACGAGGACACAAGAACGCAAGTACAGACAAGATCGCATATTGAGAAATCCACAATCTGAGAATTTTCAAATATCAATTAAAGATAAGTAGGGCAAGCAATTAGCTTTTCTAGAAGACATGCACAGATGAATTGTTCACCACAAAACAACATGAGCTAACAAAATCTTATGGTTAGTTTTGATTTGATTTGCACTTTGAGATGTATTCTTTGTGCATAGCCCCTTAAGCCGGTCTCACAATGTGCAAATTTGACCACAGCTTGGTCATCTGAGACAGATTTTGAAAAGTTCAAATTGAACCGAACCTGCCAAGTGTGAACACACCATTATATTTCATGAGACGAGTGGCTCTGTGCGCATCTATTTCCAGTCAAACCTGCGTCACACAGCATGAGGTGCGTGACCAAACCACTGCATGTACTTAAAGGAGAGCATGGCTGTCCTATGACGTATGCATGAGCCCACGGGCACTCTTTAACACTAAAATCATGTCTGAAATCCTCACATGGCACAAACTCTCTCTTTCCTCTGATCATTTGCTCTTACAAGGAACCATGGGAAATGAGGCAGGAGGTACCAGACTGCTCAGCCTGAAAAAGTAAATTGAAAACGAGCTCAGTCATCCTGTATTTTTGGAAGCGCTGGATGTGTAAATGGAGTAAAATGCAGTAGGGATCAGTGCGGCTTTAATAAATAATGGGCATCAGTTTCTGCTGGTTAATATTACATTAGAGCTAATATTAAAGAGCAGCAGGCTTGACATTAAGAAAATCACAGGCAAATGTATTTATGCCTGCCAGTTTTCGTGAGGTTATTCTTGCAGTGACATTTCTGTCTCTGTGATATAATGAACAGAAAGAGATTCAAGCTTAGGTGCTGTATAGGTTAATCTTCAGTAATGCAAACAAAATTGCATTTAAATATTAACATTCTTTTTCTTTATAATGAAATAATTATTATGTATTATATAATTATTGTATTATGTAATTATTATGTACTGTATATGTAATATTGGAAAACTACTAGCCACAGTGGCTGATGATTAAAAAAGTTAATGTCAAGCCCTGTGTATGTATATTTTTATTACTTGTATTTAAATGCGTATTGTTTTATTTATTCTTTAGTTTACACTGAGACAATCATAGTTATTATAATAAACTGTAACTAAAATCATTAAAAGCACTTTCATTACTTAAAATTAAAAATCATTAACTCAATTAAAATAATTTTAAAAGGTGTTTTTTTCTGCAAGTTGTCAAGGAAACATATTTTATTTTTGGGTAAAGTTAAGTTAAACTTATAAACAGTCAAATTAATAAAAGCAACAAAAACACAAAATTCATAAAATCACAAACTAATACCAAAAATAAAGCATAAATAATACTAAAATCATGCTTTCTCTGTTACATTTCTACTTGCATCGTTCCAACTGCATACGCCAAATATATCATATTTCTTTAATATTTCAAAAGTGTTGTCGCCTATCCAAGTTTTAGGAACAACAAATAATAATTTGACTTCTAGTTGATCAATTTGGAATCAGAAGTGGCTTATATGAAAGGCAAAGGCCTCTAGATTACGCTTATTTTACCACAATAAAATATGATCATGCCTTGATTTTTAATTATTTAATTAGGCTAGTAAGGTCTGACTTTGCTTAGACAAAAGTCTTGTCACTAAACAGAAATAATGTCCAGTATAGAATATAAAGTCATGCTGCAGTGGAAACAGAATGAATATTGTGTCTGACTCCATCATGAGCTTGGAGGACTGCATCCATACATCTCTGCAATGACTCAAATCACTGATTAATAAAGTCATCTGGAATGGCAAAGAAAGCTGCAGGACTCCCAGAGTTCATCAAGATTCTTTGGATTCATCTTCAATGCCTCCTCCTTTATCTTACCTCAGACATGCTCAATAATGTTAAAAACTGGTGACTGGGCTGGCCAATTCTGGAGCAACTTGTCCTTCTTTGCTTTCAGTGGAGGCTAAAGTATGAGAAGGAGCGCTATCCTGCTGAAGAATTTGCCCTCTCCTGTGGTTTGTAATGTAATGGGCAGCACAAACGTCTTGATACCTCAGGCTGTTGATGTTGCCATCCACTCCGCAGATCTCTCACATGCCCCCATACTGAATGTAACCCCAAACCATGATTTTTCCTTCACCAAACATGTTGATTTCTGTGAGAATCTTGGCTCCATGCGGGTCTTCTGCAGTATTTGTGATGATTGGGATGCAGTTCAACAGATGATTCATCAGAACAATCTACCTTCTGCCACTTTTCAAATGATCAAGTTATTATGTGTTGCTCTTACAACTGGGATCGACAACAAGACTTTTGTCAGGTAGTGTAGATTCAAATTCCAATAGCTTGAATTGTCTTTCATAAAGTTTGTTTAAATATACAAGATGTTTCACATTAATGTTTAATAATAAATGCAAGAGTTTTTTTTGTTCTAGGCACAAAGTACAAAAATATTGATCGACTGTTGTGGTGCAATGATATTTACTCAACAGGCTGTTGTTAGTCAATTTTGCACTGACCTTCAACCCTGTAACATTTTGAATGTGAATACCTCCACAACTGGCACAACTGAAATTCTAAAAGTTTATCATTTGCTAACCATGTCTTTTTATTGATATATACAGTTAAAGTCAGATTTATATGCCCCCCTTTAAATTTTCTTTTTTAAATATTTTCCAAACGATGTTTAAAAGAGCAAGGAAATTTTCACAGTATGTCTGATAAAATGTTTTCTTCTGGAGAAAGTCTTATTTTTGGCTAGAATAAAAGCAGTTTTTAATTTTTTAAAAGCCATTATAAGATCAAAATTATTAGCCCCTTTAAGCTCTATAGTTTTTCGCTAGTCTACAAAACAAACCATCAATATACAACAACTTGACTAATTACCCTAACCTGCCTAGTTAACCTAATTAACCTATTTAAGCATTTAAATGTCACTTTAAGCTGTATAGAAGAGTCTTAAAAAATATCTAGTCAAATATTATTTAATGTCATCATGGCAAAGATAAAATAAATCAGTTATTAGAGATGAGTTATTAAAACTATTATGATTACAAATGTATTGAAAAAGTCTTCTCTCCATAAAACAGAAATTGGGAAAAAAATAAACAGGGGGGCTAATAATTCTGACTTCGACTGTATTTAAATGTACACATACTGAACATTATAGAATAAAAATTTTATAATGTAAAATGTGAATTAATTTTAATCAAGCCCCTCAAAAGCCTGGTAATACTTGATGTCAGTTGCAGCTGGAAAGGCATCCACTGCACAAAACATATGCTGTATAAACTGGCGGTTCATTCCGCTGTGGTGACTCCTGATTAAAGAAGGTACTAGCCGAAAAGAAAATGAATGAATGAAGGACATCCTAGGATCAAAGAGTCAGGACCTTGGTTCGAAAGACGGCGCTCATTGAGCAGTATATAGTGCCTATCAATATACTGGGGCGCTAGGACCCACAAAGACTGCAGGTTGAGGCCCTGTTGGCCTCACTAACACCACTTTCAGGAGCAACCTAGCTTTCCCATGTGGTCTCCCATCCAGGTACTGACCGGGCGCAGCCCTGTATAGCTTCAATGGGTGACCATATGAGAGTTGCAGAGAGCTAGATGCTGGCTATTGACTCCAATACAATATAGAGTAGTGGTTCTCAAACTGTGGTACGTGTACTACTAGTGGTACGCGGGCTTACTTCTAGTAATACTTGGAGGATTTGTTGAGTTACGAAAGAAAAAATTATACAAGTGTAATCATTTGATGCATACGAGAACACCAATGTGATCAGCATTGGCTGTTCTCTAAAGCCTACGATCAAATCGCTGTGCTTAGAATGTTTACTTTTAGTGTATTTTGTCATCAGCTGCTAAAAATCAATTCAATTGGTGCAAAACTAGAGAAAGAGGTGCGAGGTGCTTGCAGAGCAGATACTGTACAAGCTAGAGCACTGGTCTATAACCCTCGACACTGATCAATTGGTACCGGGCAGCACAAAAAATCATTATTATTATTTCAGTTTTATTGCTAATCTTAGTCTGAACGATCATTTATTTTGAAAAATCTTTTATTTTGAAAAATGACCGTATTCTTTTGTTACATCTCTGTCACTTGAGTGAAAAAATTTAACCCACAGGCTAGCAAAATTAGTAAGGCGTGCTTGCGTGTTCCAGGCGTACGCAGTTAAAAGCATCTTAACTTTTCAGAATGGGTAACACTTTAGAATAACTATCCGTTTTAACTAGTTAATAGATCATTAATAAACTGTTAGTTAATGGGTTATTAATGACTTGTTAAATAAAATGTAATAGTTTGTTAATTATTTATAACTGTGCCTTATAGATAGCCAACAGATAACTTACAAGCTGTTAGTTAACATATTGTAAATGACTTCTTAACTGTATTTTAATGATTATAGCTATACCTAATACATTAGTAACAGATCATCAACAAGCTCTTAGTAAATTACTTACTGAAGACTTGTTAAGTATCAGTTAATAGTGTATATATGTTACTGGGACGTTATTCTAAAGTTGTGATTATTCTTCATCTATTAACTGTTAGTAAATGAGGAATAGTTGCAACTTTAGAATAACATCCCAATAACATGCATAAGCTAATAACGAACACTTAACTAATATATTAACTCACAAATCACATATCAGTTGTTCCAATCTACTAACACCAGTTAAACTTTTGTTGAACTTGAACTTATTCCATCCATTTGCTGTTCAACAAAGTTTCACTGGTATTTGTAGATTGTTAACAAACTATGAACAACAGATTGGTAAAGTGTAAGTTAATAGATTGGTTAAGTGTTAGTTATTAGCTTATGTATGTTATTGGGATGTTATTCTAAAGTTGCAACTATTCCTCATTTACTAACAGTTAATAAATGAAGAATAGTTGCAAATATAATAACGTCCCAATAACATATACAAACTATTTACTTTTACTTAACAAGTCTTTAGTAAGTAATTTACTAACAGCTTGTTCATTATCTGTTTCTAATTTATTAGGTATCGTTATAAATCATTAAAATAAAGTTAACAAGTCATTTATAACTTGTTAACTAACAGCTTGTAAGTTATCTTTTGGCTATCTATAAGGCACAGTTATAAGTAATGAACAAACTATTAACTTTTATTTAACAAGCCATTTTTAACCCATTAACTAACAGTTTATTAATGATCTATTAACTAGTTATAACGGATAGTTATTCTAAAGTGTTACCTCAGAAGGCTGCACCGTTAGTCACGTGATAAGAACGACTGATCAGCCTTATATTTCGTTGAATGAATGAATATGACTCTGCCTTGTTTTCGAACTGTGCAGTGCTGTAGCTGCTTAATTTGGCCAATTACGCTACTTTATTTCAATACTGGTCATTATGGTGGCACTTGGAGAGACCATTTTTTTCTGAGGTGGTACTTGGTGAAAACTACTGATATAGGGTTTTTTTTAAGATGAAACTACTAGGGGTACTTTGAGAGTCAAACAAACAGGCAAAACTAAACGATCACACGATGCATTAAGGTCTTATGAAGTGAAATAAAAGTAATAACCTTTTTTTTTTTAATCAGGGGAGGTCAACTATCCCTACGGGGTGCTTTGGACTTCAGTCCATCAGTCATTTTTTCATGTGAAAGCGATTGGGGAAAATGCTGAAACAGCAGATTTGGTTGAGAACGTCCTGGTCACTCGCTGTACTGACTAACATAGTGTGTCAGAGGTTTCAATGTGTTTACAGAGATTTATGACGACACCACAAACATCCAGCAGGCTTTTGTAATGAAGACTAAATGCAGTGATCCGGCACTCAAGGACAGCGCTGTTGTGCATACTGTATGCAACATGATGCTTCAGCAGGATCTGCTGGCTTGATTTAGCGCCGGATGTATGCGTGTTTATTTCCATCCTCCGAGCCTCATAAACAGGCTTTAATGCACACCTCGCTGCGTCGAGGACATAACCTGTGATGGAATCTGACCTGATGAACAGCCACTTTCATTGCTCAGAAAAAACAGCTCTCGTAAAAAAAAAAAACAATCGCACACAAAGTCTGAAGGTTCGACTCCAGCAAACACACTTTCCCAGCGGAAAGCACTTCAGTCATTATCATTACGGGCTTCGACGAAATTGCTTTTGTTTTCTCATTTTGACTTCTTTCAATTTAACGCTTCGTTTAGTCGGATCCACTATTTATGTTTCCGCACGCATCAGTCGAGATCGACGGAAGAACATCAGTCATTTAATGCTTTCATTTTTATATTTAGCTTTCTCTCTGTACATTAAAACACATCGTGACTTCTGATAAACAATTTAGAGGAGACGTCCTTGCCACTGCTTTCAGAAGAAGAACAGTTTGTGCATCTCTCTTTTTAAAAAGTAGGCCCATATATAAAAACACATCAGGTCAAGTTGAGCTTTATTGTCATTCTGCTACATGTGTGGACATACAGAGGAACGAAATGTCTCTCATCACAACGGTGCTACATAAATTCAGGCCCGGCCCTAACCAATTTGGCGCCCTAGGCAAGATTTTAGGTGGCGCCCCGTCACATCGCACTAAATTCCACTGCTAGTGTAAAATCATAAGAAACTAAATCGCTTTTTGATCGACTACTACAAGCTGGGAAAATGTCAGATAAATATGCCAATGCAGATAACGTTATAGCTGAATAGATCTAATATTTACACAATTGCTTGAGGAAGGAATGATGGGGTGGTTACATTACTATTACCATTTTCCAAAACATCTATGCCCTTCCAAAACATTAGCTGACATAAAACTAACAGATAGCACTATAGCTATTTAATGATTAGCAATGTTATGTCATATCTATCAACGTTGGGATGTTAAAATGTGGGACAACAAATAGCTTCAAATGATAGAAAACATAGCAAACATTAGAAAACATTGACAATAAAATAAAAGGTTTAGCCTATTAAAATCAATGGCCTGTACAGAAATTAATAAAGCTATAAAATCTATTTAACTTTTAAATGTATTTGCTATTTAGTGAAGAGCAGCAGATGAATCTCTCATTGTGTTTTGTTTGATAACAGAGGTGTTCATGTAAGAATTCACAGATCTATAATGAATGAATGAATGAATGAATGAAGCATTCGACTACTTTAGTAACTGTTGTGCTCATTTAAGAGAAAGTTAGTTGTGTTTAAAATAAAACAAGCAGAATAGAGCAAAAAAACGAAAAAAAAGAAGCACTTTTCCGACGGTCCCTTACGGAGAGCTCCACTCTGCGCGAGCTCAGCTCTCCCGGCTAAATGCAAATCCCAGGCTAAACGGAGCAGTGCTCGTAATATCGAGCGAAAAAAAAGAAAAAGACAGCTGTGAAACATAACCAGCTTTGTCTTTTTGTAGGAAACACACTTTAGATCTTTTAAGGGTAAGAGGTTTTTGAGTTATTGCCGTCTATCACTGAATGTGTGTCAGGAATATTGAAAACAAAACCAACTTACCCCCGCTCATTTCTGGCGCCCTCTGGATGTACAGCGCCCTTAGCATTTGCCTATACCGCCTATGCCACGGGCCGGCCCTGCATAAATTAATCACAAATACGAACACAACACTGGTGTCACGATCACCAGCGACCGTAACTTCATAGATCGCTGGATCTCACTCACAATAACTTATGGACTACAAATCCGCCATTCATGGACTACATCTTCCTACATGCACTCCGCTCGCACACACATGCTTCCTCATTCTGACTGATTACACTCGCACCACCTGAGGTTAGTCAAAGACTGATTACACACACTATTTAAGCAGCACACACACTCACTTCCATTGCCGAGTCTTGTTATCCGTAAAGTGACATTGATGTTGGAGACTGATTGATGTTGTGCAGGATATTGTGCAAGAGAAGTATATAAGGTTTAATAATGTGCAAGAGTTATTTAAGGCAAGCAGTGCAACATGATTGTGGTACATTTAAAGTAAACATCGCTTTTCATTTCTTGTAAGATGTTTAGATAAAGTGTCAGGTGCATAAGAGAGAAGAGCGTTACTACAGGTGGTTTGTCAAGCCCACTCATCTGAATGAAACACAATTTGCACAGTGTTTCCAAGACACATGGAGTGATTAATAAAGTGTCTATGGTGTAATGTATTATTATTATTATTAAGGGCCAAGCACCGTAGGTGCGTAGGCACCTATTGGATCCGTTAGCGTTCCTATTATTATTATTATTCTTCCTTCTTCTTTCGTTTCTTCCGCCAGATTTGAATGGCAGCCCATATAGGCGTATGCAGGAAAGTTGTATAATTTGGCACAATGATAGAGGACAGTATTAACATTAATCAGACCAAATATGAAGTCTGAAAATCCAACTCTCTAACGCCACCACTTGTCCAAACTTTTACGTACGTTTATCATCATAACTTTTGAACCGAATGGGCTACAATCAAAATGATATTTTCCTCTGATTCCTCAACGCACCCTATGACGTTATTTTCCGTCATGAATTTTTTTGCGCTATTTTACATTTTTTGAAAAACATATTTAATCAAACTCGTCCTAGGCCGTTTCTCCGATTTTCACCAAAATTAAATCACATGATCTACAGACCATGCCAACCAAAAGTTATGGAATTCAAGTTGATTAGACCAACCGTTTTCGTTTAACTTGCGATCAAATTTAACGTAGAACTTGCGAAAATGGACTTGAGGCGATATCTCCGTAACGCATTCACCGATTCACACCAAACTTGGTGTGTGTTATGACAACTAGGGTCTGAGGTTATATGCTGAGTTTCGTTATACTGCCCCCTATTGGTCCGGAGATACACAAGATTAACTTTTTTAGCTTATAACGTCTCAACCTTTCGTCCGAAACTCATAAAACTGGTCTCATTACATCTGGCAGAGCATGGCGAGTCGAATGATGTCTGATTTTCACAGGTCAGCCATTTTGGGCGTCGACCATTTCGATTTTTGCCCAAAAATGCTATATTTTACCAATATATTCACATAACATTACAAAACATGGTATGCATCTTCAACCCCATGCCCTAAAAGCACTCAAAAACTTCTGGAGCAGCGCCATTTTTTGGCCAATAGTGCTTGGCCCCTTAATTGCTGCTTGCAGCTATATTTATTATTATTATTATTATTATTATTATAATAAATGTCTTGTATGCAATTATAAATTGAGCTTGTGAAATTTGATCTTTTTTTGACAATTTTGACAATTTGATCTTTTTTTGTTATGATAAGGTTATATGGGTTAATAATTTGTGAAAAATAAATAAATAAAAAATAATAAATAAAAAAAATTATAATAAAAAAATTATAATAAAAATAAATAAAATCGCACAGCCCAATTTCCCATATTTTCTGTATATTAAAGTCATAGCGGGTGACACAGTGGTCTCACAGCAAGAAAATCGTTGGTTCAAGCCTCGGCTGGGTCAGTTGGCGTTTCTGTGTGGAGTTCGCATGGGTTTTCTCTGGGTGCTCAGGTTTCCCCCACAAGTCCAAACACATGCATGTAAATTGGGCAGGTTCTCCGTAGTGTATGCATGTGAATGAGTTTGTATGGATGTTTCCCAGTGATGGGTTACAGCTGAAGGGCATACGAGGGATGAGTTGGCGGTTCGTTCTGCTGTGGCGTCCCCGCATTGATAAAGGGACTAAGCCGAGGGGAAAATGAATGAATAAAGTCATAGTTTACTCAAAAGTAATGACTCTGCACTTCCTCCTTATTTTTTAGGTACACAGATTTGTGCAAAAGTCTTCCTCCTAATGCTGGCGGTGGCCTAAGACTTCTGCAAATCTCAACATTTTTTGTGATACAGATACGCAAAAATGCAAAAAATTTACATATAATCAAATTACATAATATTCAAAACTGATTGGATTCTGACATTGAGTAACCAGTGATGGGTTATTTCAGCAAACCATTATCAAAGATTATTTTTGAACAAAAGTCTTAGCCTCCCAAAGCTGGTGGTGGCCTCAGACTTCTGCATATGTCTAAATGTTGGTGAAAAGTGAGCTATAATGGACGGTGGCTGCAGTGATGAAGCCTCAGCTGAACCTGGTGTTTGGCCTGCAGATACTAATGATTAAAGTGTGTGTTTTCAGTCATTCCCTGAGCCCTGTCTGTCAGTCTCTGCTCTCATTCATCTTCATGTGTAAAAGCCCCTCTGGACTTGCTCTGAAAGTGTGTTTAAAGAAGCTCCAGCTTTTAGACAGATGCCGTTTCTCAAGGTGGTTTTGCAAGGTGTTTTTTTTTTTAATGGTACGGCTGACGTGGTTCTGGGAAAATAGCAGATTTGTGAATGGTTAAGACAAGACACTGCAGTTTAAACAGTTGTGATCATTGTACGAATTGGCTATCAGGAAGGAGGTTGGCTATTTTCAGTAGATTGTGTAATACAGATGCGCATGTTCTGAGTGAACAAAATTCACATTTAATTCAATTACACCTCATTTAATAATCAAAAATGATTCAAAAAAGTAACCTGTGATGGGTTATTCAAACAAACAATTATCAAAGATGACCTGTTTTTGATGTAAAATGGTGAAATTTGCAGAACGAGGACAAATATCTGTATTAACAAATGGATAATAATAAAAGGATGAACTTAACTTCCATGTGCAAGCAGTCGTCTATTAAAATATATACTTTAATTTGACGCAGCGGATGCCCTTCCAGCTGCAACCCATCACTAGAAAACATCCATACACATTCACTATGGACAATTTAGCTTACCCAGTTCACCTATACAGTATCACCTTTATATGTTTTTGGGCTTGAGTGGAAAACCGGAGCACGTGGAGGAGGAAACCCACACAAACACTGGGAGAACATGCAAACTCCACACAGCAATGCCAACTGACCTAGTCGGGGCTTGAACCAGTGACCTTCTTGCTGTGAGGCAATTGTGCTACCCACTGCGTCGCTGTGCTGCCCCAAAAATCTAATTCATTTTATCAAATTATTTGTATGGCCATATTTTATCCATAACTTACAGAAGTTAATAGTATTTAATAGTTACGTAAAAAAACAACAACAAAAAGCAAATTTTTTTTCTCCATTGGTTAGCGACCCCTGGGGTCCTTACGTTAAATTAAAGACACAGCAATAGAGTCAGATGCAGCAGATTGATTTCATGGCACCAGGTTAAACTTTCTGACAGCTTTACAGCACTTGCATTATAATAATAATAATAAAAAAAAACTGAACATGTAGGATGATCTCCAAGTGGTGTTCTCCAAAATTAAATAAAGACTTAGGGGTATTGGTGTGTGTGCACCGTTGCGTGCAAGGTTTATATTTTCATAACCACCTCAGAGGATATTAAGGGTTGCGAGTCACTAGAACTATTGTTTTGGAGGCTGAAAAGTTTGAGACTAGCACTGGGCTAGAGGGCTCAGTAATAATATTATTATTTTTTTTATTTAATTAATAATTAATAGTATTACTAAATAATATATATTATTATTATTATTATTAATAATAATAATAATAATAAAATAGTAATCATTAATATTACTATTATGATTCGTTAATAATAATGATGACAACAAATCATAATAGTAATATTAATTATGACTGTTATTATTATTATAAATACATGATTATTATTATTATTATTATTATAAATAATAATAATTATTATTATTATTATTATTACTATATTTATTCATAGTAATAATTAATACTACTACTACTAATAATAATAATAATAATAATAATAATAATTATAATTATAATAATTATTATTATTATTATATGTATTAATAGTAATAATTATGGTTAAAATAATAATAATAATAGTAATAATAATAACAATAATAATAATAATAATTATTATTATTCATAGTAATCATTTTTATAATTAATCCTCATTCATTCATTCATTCATCCATTCATTCATTCATCCATTCATTCATTCTCTTTTCAGCTTAGTCCCTTTATTAATCCGGGGTCGCCACAGCAGAATAAACCGCCAACTTTATTGGCAACGGAGGCCCTTCTAGCCGCAACCCAGCACTGGGAAACATCCATACACACTCATTCACACACATACACATCGGACAATTTAGCTTTGCCAATTCACCTATACCACATGTCTTTGGACTTGTGAAGGAAACCCACACCAACACTGGGAGAACTTGCAAACTCCACACAGAATTTCCAACTGACCCAGTCGAGTGTCAAATCAGCGATCTTCTTGCTATGAGGCGATCATGCTACTCATTGCATCAGCGTGACACCCTATAATTAATACTTAGCCAGTTAATTGATTCCAATGCATTAATTACATGTTTGAATATGCAACCGAGGTTGTATTTATTCAAATATGCCTTCAACTACATAAATTCCTCACACAAAAATTGTAACATGTTGAGATAATGATTATAAGTCAATTTCAAAATTGTTTAATTTTTTTAACACATTAAAGAGTCAAATTTTGTACATGAACATATTACGAATAGTCAGAGAAAAAAAAATAGTAGAATAAAATGTTGTATATTTTCAGACATATTATATCCGGGGTGTACAAACTCGGTCCTGGAGGGTCGGTGTCCTGCAGATTTTAGCTCCAACTTGCTTCAACACAGCTGCAAAGATGTTTCTAGAAAACCTAGTAAGAGCTTGATTAGCTAGCCCAAGTGTGTCTGATTGGGGTTGGAACTAAACTTTGCAGGACACCGGCCCTCCAGGAACGAGTTTGAACATGCCTGTATTATATGAACTTATCATGAAGAGATCATTACTAATGGGCGGGGCTTTCCCCCTCTGATGACACGTACAAAGGAAGAATGTCAATGAAAGTGTTTCTGCAGACTGTTTTTATCAAGTGTGATTATAAAAACAATGTAAATAATTAAGCTTTATCATTAGAAGCTGGTTATATTCACACACTGTTGCCACATAACTGTGTTTAGCCAGTTAAACTCTGCGGATCCGGTACCAAATCCTTGACGTCATCAACTTTCACTTTAAGATTTTAAGGGCTAGCATTGCACCAGAACCCCTTAAGGGGTTTCATTTGAAAGCTTAGAATCTATACTTTATGCACATATGCATCACTTTGGTTTTTATTCTACTGTACAGAAGTTGTTTACACTTAAATACACAGTATTTTGGACACCCGAGCTAGGTCTTTTACATTGGTTCATTTTCATATTTTTCATATGACATGTGTACAAGTTATAGCTCAAATGAAAGCTTTTGCCGGGGCTCATATGGTTCCAGCATTCTTTTTACTGAATTATTTTCACATATCAAACAGTTGCCGAATGAATCGCGCTGTTTCCATGGCGCAGAAGTGAAAACAATACATTTATGATCACTAAGCAGCCCCAGATAGCACAGACAGCTGTCATCTCTTACCTTATGCTGTGTGCTTCAGGGCTATTTCTCCTCTGTTTTTGAGGTGATGTGCATAAGTAATCCTTTTATATATCTGACCTGGTCCAAACACAGTGAATTATGTTTGATCAAACAAAAGAATAGTGAAATATGAAAACAATGATCGGTCACTTTGGCTTGTACAGCACCTCTCATCAGTTGGAATACAATAACTTTTGCATAGATTATGGTGGAGACATTTTTCCTTTTTCCTATAATTACAGACATGTGCAGAAACCATCAAAATTAATTACAGCACCCTAGACCACACAGAACCTAAAAGGTATACTTTCAAATTTGAGTTTATTAAAAAAATACAAAAAGCGCCTCTTTTTTTAGGTGTTTATTATAACACAGACAACATATACAGATATTTTAAACACTTTCAATAGTGTTTTATGAAAATTCAAAGGGTTTTCTTTAAAATGATACCAAATATTTGCATTTACACCTCTGCATGTGGATTTGGGAAGCTTTTAAATTTAGGTATAGGCAAAATCCAGGCAGAAAATCCCAAAATAACAGCAGAGTTTAACTAGTTAAACCCCTTATAAAAATGTTTATTGCATAATAGCTCCCCTTTAAAAAATATATTGTAATTGTACAAACACAAATTAATAAAATAAAAATCCCCAAATCTGAAATGAACAGGAGTATGAATAAACAAGCAGTGTTTTTGCCTGCAGTGACTTGCTTTAAACAAGCTGATGTGATTTCCTCGTCTCTCTCTGTGTCCTTATTATAACGCTGAGCAGTTCCTCTCCTCTGAAGGGCTCTTCTCTGATCATATTGGCCGGATTTATGACGGCAATTTGAATAAAACTATTAACCTTGATTAACGGAGGAACGCTGCAGCGTGAGATCAGATCAGATGCTATAAAAAGACTTGGCCGGCATTGTGATGCATGACGTAGTTATCCGTCCTGTCAGACAGAGGTGCTTTCAGGAGCATTCACACGCTTTTCTCTCCACCTGACTTAACCTTTCCCATTCTATGCTCCTCATCTATTCATTTCAGCTCCCATTAATCATTGACAGCGATTGGTCTTCAATATTTTTCACTGAGAAAATGAAATCGCTGAAACATATCCATTTAAGCATCTATTAAATACAGAGATTCAAGTCTGGAAATTACTGGTCAATTGCAAACGCATTAATATTGATGTCCAGATCAATTTTACAGGGTGTTCTTTGCGTGTGCGTGTGGTTTTAATACATATTCGAAATGGTTTTATTTTAGCATTTTAATGTATACAGTGCTCAGCATAAATGAGTACACCCCTGACAAATCTTTTTAATAAATCTTTTTAATAGGATGCAATAATACAATAATATATGTGTGCATATACATTAGATTAGATTAGTCAGTAATGAAGCTAAATATGGAGCTAATCTATCTTTTTTTTTTGTTCAAAGTTTTTTATTGACATTTTACTTAGTAAAACAACGTCAAAAAGATTTGAAAAATAGAGAGACTGCACAAATACTGCACAATTTCTATACAAGACATTATTTACATTTTTCATCTGTTTTACATCATGTCATGATGTATATATACATTCATTTATTAGTTCATTTACCTTCGGTTTAGTCCCTTTATTTATCAGGGGTCATCACAGCGGGATGAACAGTCAACTTATCCAGCATATGTTTTACGCAGCAGATGCCCTTCCAGCCACAACGCAGTACTGGGAAACATTCACACTCATTCACACATACACATTCATACACTACGGTCAATTTAGTTGATCCAATTCAATATATATATATATATATATATATATATATATATATATATATATATATATATATATATATATATATATATATATATATATATATATATATATAGTGTTGCGCACATCTAATGTTTGAATATATGAAGTGACAATTTTCTAACACTGTTGTTTGTTATGAATTGTGATGCAGTTTCTACAGAAACAGAATATTAAATGAGAAAACAGTGGGCGTGGCTTGTTTTTTGTACTGTGAGCTGATTGGATGTAGTAAAGTAAGCATTTCATTCAGAAAGATCAGGAAAAGGGTTTGGGGAAAGTTATTACAACATAACAGACTCATCCTCCTCACCATTTCTGTTTGTTGTCAAAACTGGAGGGGCGTGGCTAAGTATGTAAGCCACGCCCCATACCTTTGGTATTTAGATTTTAACTTAATATTACAAGTGCAAACTATTTTTTTTCTTAATGACATGCGCAGATGAATTGTTGACCACAAAACTAGCAATGTGAGCAAACTAAATCAATAATATTTAATTTGTACTTTTATTGTATTATATTGTAAATAATATTGTATTTACTAATTTCTGCTTTTTTCCCATATCTAGGTTCCATCTTCCCAACGTACAGACCCTCGGACACAGTCTTCAAGATCACATTTTGGCTGGGTTACTTTAACAGCTGCATCAACCCAATCATCTACCCCTGCTCCAGTCAGGAGTTTAAGAAAGCCTTCCTGAGCGTTTTGGGCGCGCGATGCCTTCGCAAGAGATCCACACCGTCCCATACGCTCTACCAGAGCCACAGTCCCAGACACGGCCAGTCTCAGATTCTGGGTCTTTCGAGTCGTGACAATCCATCACGTTTGAGCCCGTCCTCCTCCATTGCTTTGTCCCGCAGCCCTTCCTCAAGGGATGGCCGGGATTGGCAAGCCCCCTCTCGCACCTCTTCTGTGGGGACGACTGGAGTCAGCACGGGGGTGAGTGTTGGAGCCAAAATGGCGGGCATGTGCGGTAAAAACCTGCTGAGGACGTGCTGCTGCGTGAGAGCGGATTCACCGCAGCCGGAGCCGCCTGCGCAAAACTCACTCCCCGTCATTAAAATCCATCAACTCTCGCTGTGTGAGGACGGAGATGCAGTGTGAACAAACACACAAGGGGAAATCAGTCGACGGAGACTCACGCTGACACTTCAGAACACAAGTTTATGAAGAAAAAAAGCCTGATGCCTTTCGATGAAGCAGAAACGCCATGTTTCCATCCAACTTTTTTTTTCTAATTATATTTAATTTCTCGTTTTATTTTTATTATATACAGTGCTCAGGATGAATGAGTACACCCCAGTCAAATCTATTACATTAATATTTTTCATAGGATGCTTTATAATAGTATTTTGTGCATATGCATTAGATTAGTCAATACTGAAGCCAAATCTGGAGCTTATCTAACAAAAATAAATAAATAACCCAAATAATAAATAATCCAAAAAATTTATAGCTCAAATTTACATAATAGGCCAAATATTAAACAAAAATGCTAAAGAGGAAAATATATATTACACTTTGTAAGTTTGTACATTATTTTGGCAATATTTTGCTTAAATTTATTTGTATCAGCTTTCTATTTCTAAAAATGTTCAATGCTTTTTCCCCAATTATATTTATTAGCATTTTGTGCAGATACAACATCACATACAGTTGCAATCAGAATTATTAAATCCCCTGAATTATTAGCTATTATTATATTTATTATTATATTATTATTATCATATATCTGTTTAACTGAGAGAAGATTTTATCAACACATTTCTAAATATATTAGTTTTAATAAGTCATCTCTAATAACTGATTTATTTTATCTTTGTCATGATGACAGTAAATAATTTGACTAGATATTTATCAAGACACTTCTATACAGCTTAAAGTGACATTTAAAGGCTCAACTAGGTTAATTAGGTTAACTAGGCAGGTTAAGGTAATTAGGCAAGTTATTGTATAAAAAATACCTTTAAAAATAGCTTAAAGGGACTAATAATTTTGACTTTAAAATGGTGTTTAAAAAATGAAAAACTGCTTGTATTTTAGCCGAAATAAAACAAATAAGACTTTCTCCATGAAGTAAAAATTATATCAGACATGCTGTGAAAATAATTTAATTTAATTATTAATTACACAATGGCACTCAATCAAACATATCTACAACGATAAGGATAATGGTTACTCTAAATTTAATAATTCTGATTGCAACTGTATATACAGAAGAAACAACATTCTGTTTTTTTTTTATCCCACCCCAATCTTCCATATCTACCACACCCCTATATATGATACAACCAAACAACACAACCAAGTACAAACAATCATTTAAAAAATAATAATAATAATAATAATAACAGTGAAAGAATCCGTTTATTAAATAATACACTAAATGTACAAAAAAAAGAAAAATCCATTCAACTTTTTTTTAATAACCAGGACGTGGACGCACTGGGGTGCTGTTTTTCCACATGTCAGTGTTTATGAATAGATTACACCAAAAAGAACACGAGTAATCTTGACCAACCTGACATCTGTCTAAAGCTACAACCCTCAAGCAGCCAATGCAGCTAGTTGCTTTTCAGTGCATTTTGGATCGCATTAAAAACATTGCATTAAAATTATAAAACCTTAAAAGTAGCATAAACTTTTTATCAGATAAAAGAAAATGAGCTTAAACTACAAATGAAAGCTTAAACTACAATGAAAACACAATAAATCTAGCATTTGCATCAAAGGTCATGTGACTTTGTTTTAACAGCTCATGTGATGATAAAAATGTGTGTGATCGGACAGCTTTAATGGACAACTCAGCAAAGCAAGCAGATTATAAAACATCTCAAATGTTGTTTTCCTCCTTATAAAATCCCTCAGCCAAAGTCTGTCACCACAGTGGTTCAGTATTACTATCATTATATTTTAATTACCTCCAGAACTGTCTTGAGCAGGGGTCTCAAACAGGGTCTTCCTCCCACCGGCCCGCAACTGACGTCAAAAATATATAAAGATTTTGCCCCTCAAAACATCTATTTGTGAATCACTATCATTCTTGTGCAGTTGCATATAGCCACTTGTGGTCTTGACCCCCCACTTACTGGACATTTAAAGTACTGTACTATAAGTCCCACCAGTTACTTTTGGTTTCAGTCTGCTGTCGAGAGTAACGCACATGCAGATTATTTCTGGGGCTGATTTAAATGTTAAAATATATGCGCGTAAGTGGTCTACTTTTACTAAAGCTCTATTAAAGGTCATTTGATTATACAACATATACAATCCTTCTATTACATTAGGTTTCCACATTTTTGTTGTGCTTGAATGTTAAAACGGCTCACCTGTGAATTGCCAGTCACTGATATAGCCCCTCGCCAATTTGAGTTTGGGACCCCTGGTGTAAGGTATCTGGTAGGGATTTAACGGTATTGTAAATACCGTCATACCGCAATATAATTTTTTCCGATATTACCTTAGTCGCATGACTCGGTAAAACTATAGGTCTTCTGAGAAAATTTGCTCAGGCGAATGAAGCGAACAGGAGGTAGCGAAAACTACAATTCCCATCAGCCCATGCTTGACCATCATCCCTTGCGGTCTGTTGTCGCTACAGATCCAGTAATGCGGAAATGGAGTGTGCTGCTAGAAGCGGGGATCAAAAAGAGCTGGAAAACTCTAAAGCGGGTGTTGTCGCCGCGCACATACTGAATAGCGGTGTTGTCGCGTGAGTTCTTATCAGCTGTGTTGTCGCGTGAGTTCTTATCAGCTGTGTTGTCGCGTGAGTTCTTATCAGCTGTGTTGTCGCGCAAGTTCTTATCAACTGTGTTGTCGCGCGCGTACTGAATAGCGATGTTGTCAGCACACTGTTCAGATTGATGCAGACATGAGACCTCTATCTCACTTATGGTTTGTCCTCTCAAGTGGGGGAAAAACAATGCACAAGGTTACCCACTGCTGTCAACCTGGGCCAAGTCATATCTCTCTTGTCCCAGAAACCTCAGTCCCAAATGAGAGGGTTTTTTTTCTGTTGCAGGGGACATTGTAAATACCCAGAGATACCAGCTTTTACCAGATTATAGTTATATGATAATTTTCCTTTAAACCCATCTTTATCTAAGTGAGTGATTGATTAAATGTTGAATGTGATGAGTTTTCAACAATACTAAATTGAAACTTTATTTTTTTACATGGTTTAATATTTTTTTGTTATTAAAATTGAAGTTCCTGTTTCAAAGCTTACAGATAGATGGCTAATTTGTATGTCATTGACACTTTTGGCACTTTTTTGGAGTATTTTCATAAGTTTTGTTTTTTCCTGTAAATGATTCAATAAATACCGTACCGTGACATTCATACCGAGGTATTACCGTACCGTGAAATTCTGATACCGTTACATCCCTAGTATCTGGGCTTCCAAAGCCTCTGCACATTTAGGCCAAATCCCAATTCTACCTTTTACCCCTAACCCTTGTTTTGCGCGTTCACATGAAGGGGGTTGGGGTGTCCTATTCTCTTTAGCTCAAAGGCGTAGGGCTAAAGGGATGGGCTAGATAGCCCTCAAAAGAGAGATTTTTCAGGACCACACTCGAAACCAAGGGGTAAGAAAATTTCATAGAATACACCAGCCACAAGCTGCAGCTGGAAGTCAGGAGACGCACAAATTAGTATTTTAAAATTTCGCGATTTATAATCAACAATAATATCTCCTATATAGAAGTTTCACAGCATTCTGACACTCAAATACCCTGTCAGGAATGTCTAGTGGCTGTGAATGAGCTGTTTACAGTGTTTGGTTTAATGCTTATGTTGTTTTCTTGTGTTTACATACTGTAGATGAATAAAACGCTCTTAAATGATCATTAAAGCCCTCGTGCTGAACGTACGTATTAAGAGGTTTGCTGAAGGTGCAGCCGACATGCAGCGAGGGGTTTGTGTCTGTAATAAACAATGACAGTTTGCTTTCGTTGAAAATTAAGAATGATTAATAAATCCATATGAAACAGTCCCTTAAAAGTCACGTCTCGTATTCAGTATTGGGCTTTGCACTCACACTACAAGCGTACCACGCCAAAGCCCAAGTGAACCTCTTCCAACCGGGCCAGGGCCAGCCAACTGAACGGCTAACGAGCCTGATTCAGAGCACTCACACTTCTCAAACGATCTGGGAAACACGCCTGGGGTCTGTTCTCCGTAGCTGACGTAAATTATCTAAGATGATTTGGCAAAGTATAAAAATTTTCTAAGATGATTTTAATCTTGATAACTGATCTCTGGCTAATTTGGTTCTTCAAACAAGTTCGCGAATCGGATTAAAATGTCTGGATGAACTGATCTGAGATCCCTGTGTGTGTTGTGAAGGACGGATCTATCGATCCTCGCAATCATGATCAGCAATGCAGCGATTGGCTGACGGCACAGCAGCGTAATGACATCATCTGATTAATATTCAATTATCCATGTGAGCTAAATTACATCAAATTCATTGGAAACACATTGTTTAATATGACACGCGATAACTTTTCACCTTGTTGTGGTCTGCATGATTGGCCCTTTCATGTGTCAAGAGCAGTTCATTTAGTTTTACAGTTAGAGCTGATTTTACGTATTATAGTACCCATAGTATTATTATAGTAGCCGTTTTTTTAATAGGGTTAAAGAATAACTGGATGTTTACAAAAGCATTTTGATATTGGTAAAGGCGTCTGCAACTTTTATGAAGCATCAAATCACCGTCATTTTAACTGTCCAAACATGTTTATGACTGCATAAATGTATTATTGCTTTTGAAAAGTCACATACTGTGCATTTCTATTATCATAACCAAATTGTACTAAAGCGATCTAAAAGGTTCATATCAATAACTTTTCTCTTTGCACCACCAGGTGGCAGTCTTTGTACTTTCATTTCGGGGGTGCAGATAACATAAGATTAATTTTTATATTACTTCATTTATTTTATTATTAACTATAACTTTATATAGTTTTAAAAAATTGAGTATTTTCCCAAGTGTATATAACTACTACTGTAAGAAAATATCAAAATTCGGTACATACTTTCTGTATCATCCTTGCTTGAACTGAGCCGATCTAATCCTGTTTATATGAATTAAACCTGCTCCTGACCAGGTTTGAGCTAGCAGAACTGTTGCTATGACAGCAACTCTCAGATCAGCTTTGAAGAACGAAACGATCCTGGATCATGTCAAATCGTCAATAACCAAATCCAGCTAATTGAGTAATCCACGTACGAAGAACGGACCCCCTGGGCATGGTTTGGATAGTATAGTGCGAGTACACCCATAGAGTAGAGGTAGAGTACCCACCACAATCCCTCACCCACCACCTTTCGGTCCTAAACATTGGTACAGTCTCATTAACCCCTAACCATACCACCTCTCTTACTTTCACAGACAAATATTGACAGGTATGGCTTCTCCTACTACAGCAAACTCAGCTCAACTTAATATATGTTACGCCAGTTTATCAGGAACTTTACTTCTCTTTGACTCACATAGGTGTTTTATTCACAAATTTTTTATGCAACATTTTAGTTTTGCGCACGAGTTTAATTTGCATCGTTGGATGGAAACATAGCTTCTGAAAGCTGCTGTGACTCTCCTGATGCTTGTTAAAGGGACAGTTCACTGTTTTTTTATCATTGAGATTTTGTTTATTTCACTCTCATGTCATTTCAAACCAAGTATGGTTTATTTATAGACCATTTTGAGGGATGTAAACGATAACAATGGTCCTAATGTGTCACAGCTTTACATTTTTAATTTCCATAGCTTCCAAGAGTCCAAAAAGGTCCACATATTGACAAATACTGTTGCGATAACTATTTCAACATTAAGTTATGATTGAATTGCCTCCTGTTAAGTGAGCAAATAGTTTAATATCAAGCAGGAAATGTTTATGGGACAATGACATCACCACATTGAAATGGTCTATAGACTAACTGAGAGGATCAAGTGTTTATGATTGACCACAGCTGGTCCCGCATTAGCTAACACATGATGCACTAATCAGATGATTCCTGACTTACTAAAAATAACCAGCGTTTCTTACCTCAGTTATCTTCATCTTGAAAAATCCCCCCCTCCCAGCGCTGCTACTCCTCTCTTTTCATAGACAGGGTGGCACGGCGGCCCAGTGATTAGCTCTGTTGCCAAACAGCAAGAACGCCACTGGATCAAATCCTTACCAGGCCAGTCGATGTTTCTTTAAAACAGAACATAAAACAGAACCAAAGAAAAACATTTAAATTTATAGTACGTTAACGTTGTGTAAACACACTGTGAAAAAAAATACAGGGTTCCACACAGTTACTTCATGTTGTCCCAACACAAATCAACTAAGTTACCTTATTCATTTATTTTCTTTTTGGCTTAGTCACTTTATTAACCAGGGGTCGCCACAGTGGAATGAACCATTAACTTATCCAGCATATGTTTTACGCAGCAGATGCCCTTCCAGCTGCAACCCATCACTGGGAAACATTGGTACACCTTAATTCAAACACATACACTACGAACAATTTAGCTTATTCATTTCACCTGAAGCGCATGTGTTCGGACTTGTGGGGTAAACCAGAGCACCCAGAGGAAACCCACGCGAACACAAGGAGAACATGCAAACTCCACACAGAAATGCCAACTGATCCAGCCGAGGCTCGAATCAGTGACCTTCTTGCTATGAGGCGATCGTGCTACCCACTGCGCCACCATGAGGCCCCAGTTAACTTGATCGTTTTTACAAATTTAAGTCAATTGAACATTAATAAGTTATCCCCCAAAAAACACAAACTCATTGTGATTTTTCAACTCATTTTAAATAAGTAGAAGTAGTTTTAGGGGTTTTCACCTTTATTGTATAGAACAGTAGATATTGTTGATAGGAAAGCTTGGAAAGCAGAGAGAGGGTAAGGATCGGCATAGAACCACAAGGCAGGAATCAAACTCAGGTCACCGTGAGCATCGGAATGCATGTGTCGACGCACAAACCACCACACCACTGGCGCCGACCGCAAAGTCATTTTTTTGAGTGCATTCACTAAATGCTTAAAAAAAACAATTATCAATCATATTTTAAAATGAAACCAGCAGGATTTATAGAGTTAAACTTCATATCCAGTTGAAGTCAGAATTATTAGCCCCCTTTGATTTTTTTTCTTCTTTTTAAAATATTTTCCAAATGATGTTTAACAGAGTACGGGAATTTTTACTGTATGTCTGATAATATTTTTTCTTCTGGAAAAAGTCTTATTTGTTTTATTTCGGCTAGAATAAAAGCAGTTTTTAATTTTTTAAACACCATTTTAGGGACAAAATTATTAGCCCCTTTAAGCTATATATTTTCTCAATAGTCTACAGAACAAACCATTGTTATACAATAAATTGCCTAATTACCCTAACCTGCCTAGCTAACCTAATTAACCTAGTTAAGCCTTTAAATGTCACTTTAAGCTGTATAGAAGTGTCTTGAAAAATATCTAGTCAAATATTATTTACCGTCATCATGGCAAAGATAAAATAAATCAGTTATTAGAGATGAGTTATTAAAACTATTATGATAAGAAATGTGCTGAAGAAATCTTCTCTCTGTTAAACAGAAATTGGGGAAAAAATAAACAAGCTGTCTAATTATTCAGGGGGGCTAATAATTCTGACTTCAGCTGTATTATGTTCTTCCAAAGTAGAATATTTCAAAGCACAAGTCAAACAGACTACATATGCTTATACTATATTTTTGAGCTGCTATTAAATGATTTGTGTTTTTAGGTTTGGAATGACATGAGACTGAACAAATAAAGACAAAATGTCATGTTTGGGTCAACTGTTCCTTTAAAAGGAGTAAATGTGCACGCGTTCAAGCTGTTTGCTCGGAAATTATACTGGATGTGGTGTCCTGCATGGGTCTGTGATAAATACCAGCAACATTTCTTTCTGTTTTCGTTTATTTGAGCAATGTCTGATGAGTGTTTATATGTGTATGTATATATACAGAAAAAAAAAAAAGAAATCAATTTTTATATTTTGGACTGTTTGTTCTCAGTTTACTTTTAGTTTCTGAAATTGCACTACAGTTAATGGGCATGGGTTGTTTGCATTGAGTTTAATCCAGAAAGACTTCACGTTGAAGAAAACTCTGATGGTCAAATTGTGATGCACAGAATCCTTCTTGAATGGAAAAATCAATCTTCAATCTGTCTTTCTGGTATTCCTGCATGATCGCCTTATTTATGCGCACACTTGCTACATCAATACAGAGATATGAGATACTTTTTCATGTGTTTGTTTCCCAGAGGGACCAACCGTAACCCTTCCCATAATTTGTGTTCCAATTACTATGACCTAGGAAATGCACAAACCTCAATGTGATTGATACTTGACCTTAATTCTAATGAATATGTGACGGCGACCTCAAAATGACCAACTTGTGTTGCTTAATGGCCTTATAACAAGTGGCACTTCTGTTGTTGTGTTTGTTTCTATGATGAAAGAAAATCATGTGATTCCAATGTGGATGATATCCAATAAAACACACTGCATCATAAACGTTTTCGGGAATATTTGTGATTTGAGCAAAGCATCGGAAAACGGACCACCATGAGAATTTGATGATGGTTTCGATAAGATTCCAGCAGTGGATTCCCGCATTTTCCCTGGTGACTGATGAGCTGCTCACAGTTTCATGGAAATGTATCATGCTGTATTGATCGAGTATGAGAAATATGATGAGAAATGAAATGAGAAGGGAGTTTACTTTTAATACTTTTGAGGGTTTTAAACATGTAATGAGATGATGGCGATGTTCGGGAAAAACAATGAGGTCTGGGCTCAAATCTGGACCCTGTGGGATGCAATGACCTTTATTTATAGAGGATGTGTCTCAAAGTTATGACTAATGTTTTTATTTTGGATGTCATATCTTTACTGGTAGTCTACTTATAGTGTTAGGGATATATAATCATTTATGCATTTAAACAAAAAGTTGTTTAATTTGCATTTGAAAATGCACGCCACCTACACTGTAAAAAAATAATACCCTATATCTAAAATTAAGGTAACAGATTACAAGCAAAATTATTACCTAAACTCAACAAGTATGCATTAAGTAACAATTAATTAAAATAGCTTATTTAATAAAATTAGCCATTTAAAACAAATAGCATAGAATCGCCAAGAGGCAACACTCTAGTGCAATTTGGGAAACAGCCACTAGATGGGGTGGCGGCCATTTAGGAATGAAAACTCCAATAGAACAACAGCATATTATAAGTATGTAAAATAAACTATTAAAAGTGCTGGTGATTGTCATAGTAAGTGTTGTTTTGTCATCTGTCAGGATGTATCTCAGCTTTAATGCGCTTTTTAAGTAAATAAATAAAAAACAAAGCAGCTGCTTGTCATCGCGACAGCAATAAGATCCAATGGACAGCCGATCGCTTTCACTCCAGAATGGTGGAATCCGGGGCTGTTGCTGGGCGCTGCTGTTGCAATGGAACATTCTATTTAGTGTCGCCTCTTGGTCATTCTAAGCTCTTTGTTTAAAATGAGTAACTGCAAACAGTTTTTATTTTTTATTATTTTAAAAGCACATTTTAAACAAAATTTTTTTTTTAATTGAAACCAACCCAAATGTTAATGAAAATTAATCAATATTTTTATTTACATTTAACACAAACTTTGTGGAGGCTGTTCATCAGCTCTAAAAATAAAAATTCAACAGGTATGGATTGAGTAACATTTAATTAAATTTAGCTCAAATTAGTAGAGTCTGTTCAGCAGCATGGAGCCACAATACAGACAAACAACAATCTCATAATAGACAATATGCCATATATTACACAATAAAAAGTGTCAAATTTCTTTTGACAATTGCGCAGAGATGGCAAAAGTACACACGTCCTTTACTCAAGTAGAAGTACAGATACTCATGTTTAAAACGACTCTGGTAAAAGTTGAAGTACTGATTACACTTTTGTACTCGAGTAAAAGTAAAGAAGTACGGCCTAAAAAACTTACTCAACTAAAAAGTACTGATTTCTACTACATGTTTAAGTTTCACTAGGTAGGTAAATATACGGTCCCCCCCCAACCACACATATATATATACAAATATATATACACACACACACACACACACACACACACACACACACACACACACACACACACACACACACACATATATATATTTACACTATACATATAATATACTATACATATATATATATATATATATATATATATATATATATATATATATATATATATATATTATACACAACAGTTCTGTCTGGTTCTCGAATCTGATTTGCTGATAGCAGTGATAGCTGCTGATAGCACAATTATGCCGTCAAAGTGTTGTATAAATGCAATATCACACGAGTAGCAGTGCGATATGGCTGTATATCGGCACTGGAGGGGGCACTAAGGCATGCCTCCCACCAGTGCTGATGTAAATCCATTTCGCACTGCTACGAATGTGATATTGCTCAAATATATATATATACATACATACAGCCATATCACACAGCTACGAGTGTGATATTGCGTTTATACAACAGTTTGACGGCATAATTGTAAATATAAAAACAAAATCAAACAGGGAGAGAACTACTTTCTTCTACCTTGGATTCAAATCATAAGTTGACAGGTAAACAGTTGAGCAAGCATCTTTCAAACTTTAGATTTGTAGTGTCTGCTTTTTGCTGGCTGTATGTGGGCGGAGTAATACACAAAGGGTAAAGAGGCTTTACGGGTGCTTATATTACTTAAATATATCACGGCTATCAGCCAATCAGATTCAAGAACCAGACAGAACTGTTGTATAAAAATATTTATATGTGTGTATATATAGTATGTATATAAATAAATATATATATATATATATATATATATATATATATATATATATATATATATATATATATATATATATATATTTATATTTATATATATATATATATATATATATATATATATATATATATATATATTTATATATATATATATATATATATATATATATATATTTTATATATATATATATATATATATATATATATATATATATATATATATATATATATATATATATATATATATATATATATATATATATATATACACACACACATACATATATGGTGAATGGGAAAGCACTACTTTTCTTTTCTCTTTGTCTTCAGTGATCTTGCCTGTGGTGGTCAAGAATTGTAGCTATAATTTAGTTTTTATGGATATTTTTCAAACTAAATTGCTATATCATTTGGATTCTTCACAGAGCAGGCAATCCAATGCATTGTCCACCAAAAAAAAGAGGCAATGGGAGGTTACCAAGCAGTTTTGTGGTTGCAATAATCTTTGGATGGTTATTTTGTCAAAAATCCATCTTTGAGTCGATAGAAATGTCCTTGCTGTTGAGTTTTATTGTCAGCCTGCCTTATTGTCTGAAAAATCACATATAACTTAAAAGGTGTAATATACTTCTCACAATTTGAGCACAATTTGAGATGTCATTCAAGTGTGTAGCACATGAACGCAGGTCGAGTTACTCATTGAAGTTTATTTCTTTACCTCCTCAACAAATGCCTTTACAGCACTGAATTTAAACAATAGCAATCATGGTGCTCGTCCAGCAAACAGCACTAATATTATAAACACACTGTGGTCGGTTAAGGCATCTCAGAATGGCTGTTTTTGATTTATGGCAGTGCTCAGGAAAAACCCTGTTTATGGAAGCATAAACCAAGTCATCTGGGGACGGTTATTTTTGCAGTACTATTGTGACTAGTAGTCGGAACACTTCACCTCATCTTCAATATATTATCATCAGCGTTTACCGTCTTTCTGGGGGCTAAAAGAGGAGTTTTCGTACTGCTCTAAACCCAGTCTACACTATAAGAAAATTATTTTTTACTTAAGGTTTGTCTTGTTTCTAGTCTGAGAATTCAAAAACAAATCTCAACTCGAGAAGCATTTTTCAATACAAAATGTTTTATTTTCAGAAATAGTAATAAAAATGAAATGAGTTTTTCCTTAAAACAAGAAAAATAACCTCACTATTTATATAATTTACATATACATCCAAGGGTGCTTTCACATCTGGTACACAAGTTCGATTATCCCCCTTGCCACCTTCTCGGCTGGTTTGTGTTCACACTGTGTTTTTCGTTCTGAACCCTGGTGCGCTTGCATCATCAAGCTGCTGTTTTGTGTACGGCTGTTGCTACGTAGGTGACTCCCACGGAAGTGAAGCACCAAAATGGAGAGTTTGCATATAACAGTCATTGTGCTTTTATTTACTCTTTTGGTTTAGTTACCAAATATCTATCTATCTGTCTATCTATTTTGAAGTTGTTGTTTTTTTGGTGGAGACAAGCAGACATTATATCAAGGTGTTTGCCTTGGCTCAGTCCCGCTTGCAGGCCCGGATTAAGAATTCAGAGGCCCCTGGGCACAATATTTTGTAGACCCCGTACCTCTAGTTGAATAAAAAAAAAATTATTAATATAGTATTCTTTGAATAAATTAAATCTATAATGTATTGCTTGCATTTTTGTTATAAAAATAAGCTAAATCTTTGTAGACAGTTGATGAATCTCTTTTAACTCCTTTTAACATCTTGGTGTCCTCTTTGATGCTCAGCTTAGCCTCAAACCTCATTTTAAACAGTTAACAAAAACTGCATTTTATCACTTACGCAACATTGCCCGCATCCGTCTTTTTCTCTCAACACCAGGGGCCTCATGTACGAAGACTTGCGTGGAAATCATACTAAAACATTGCGTACGCACAAAGATGTAAATGTGCGTACGCAGAATAAAATTCAGATGTATGAAACACTGCGTACGCCGAATCTCACGCATATTCTTTTGTACATCCGAATGAACGTGAAACTGAGCGCAACATGCACGAGCACAAAACCCCTCCCTGCCTCCTCCCCTGTATGAATATGGTAATGACTCTACTTTGGCAAAACCCAACGAAAAAGCAACGGCAAAAGCAAGCAAGAAGAGAAACTTTGAACAGAATGTGAATTGGAGGTGCTGCTTTCGGAGGTAGACCGGAGAAAAGCGGTGTTATTTGCAAGTTTGTTCTCCGGAATTAACAACAAAAGAAAAAAATAGAGTGGGAGAGTTTAGCTGATGCGGTTAACACAGTTGGGTCTGAACATATCGCACTGAGTGAATTAGAAAAGAAATAGTGTGGTTTATAGGTGTAAAATGTTGCAGTACCCTTAACAGTTTCAGTGGTACAACTTGTAAAACGCATGTCATCATGTTTTTACACGTTCGAGCATGAACTCGATTCGAATCCAGCGTCTGATGAACTCTTTCTTTTTTTTTCCCGCGCTACATATCAGATTTTGCCGACTATTTATCACGAGAAAGACAAGTAGGAATCATCAATAAGTTTGTGCAACATATTTTATTTGCACATTTATTGAATGGAAATGTTTCTGATTCACGCATGCAAATTCATCTTCAGATAGTGTCTTTATAGTTGTACATCCGAATGAACGTGAAACTGAGCGCAACATGCACGAGCACAAAACCCCTCCCTGCCTCCTCCCCTGTATGAATATGGTAATGACTCTACTTTGGCAAAACCCAACGAAAAAGCAACGGCAAAAGCAAGCAAGAAGAGAAACTTTGAACAGAATGTGAATTGGAGGTGCTGCTTTCGGAGGTAGACCGGAGAAAAGCGGTGTTATTTGCAAGTTTGTTCTCCGGAATTAACAACAAAAGAAAAAAATAGAGTGGGAGAGTTTAGCTGATGCGGTTAACACAGTTGGGTCTGAACATATCGCACTGAGTGAATTAGAAAAGAAATAGTGTGGTTTATAGGTGTAAAATGTTGCAGTACCCTTAACAGTTTCAGTGGTACAACTTGTAAAACGCATGTCATCATGTTTTTACACGTTCGAGCATGAACTCGATTCGAATCCAGCGTCTGATGAACTCTTTCTTTTTTTTTCCCGCGCTACATATCAGATTTTGCCGACTATTTATCACGAGAAAGACAAGTAGGAATCATCAATAAGTTTGTGCAACATATTTTATTTGCACATTTATTGAATGGAAATGTTTCTGATTCACGCATGCAAATTCATCTTCAGATAGTGTCTTTATAGCAATGTGCGTGCAGTAGATCGCTCAGATTACATTGGGAAAACAGGTGACCGCTGCAAATTGTGCTTTAATGTTTAGCTGCTCAACTGTATGGTATGGAAACCTTATATACCTGCTAGATGAACCCGTCTCATACAGCTGCCATTGCAAGGCTCAGACACTTTGTGGTGAGCAATTTAACACAACGGCCTCTAGGAGTCGCCAATGGAAATAAAATAGACACGCACAAAAAATGTGCGTACGCCAGCCAAGAAGCTGGCGAGGAGCTGCGCACATTCCCACGTTCAGTTCATTGTTAGTAAATCCAAACGTGAGCGATTCTGAGCGTGAAACCTGGCGTACGCAAAGTTTTTGTGCGTACGCAGCGTTGATACATGAGGCCCCAGATGCTGAAAAGCTTGTCCATGCTTTTATTACGTCTTGTCTAGATTTTTGTAACTCTTTATTTGGGGGTCTGCCAGCCAATTCACTTAAGATCTTACAATATGTTCAAAACTCAGCCGCACATGTGTTAACTCGCACATTATCTCACTCTCACGTTACTCCTGTTCTTCAGCAGTTACACTGGTTGCCTGTAAAGTCACGCATCGATTTTAAAACCTTGTTAACTTACAAAGCTGTTTGTTCATGGTTCTGCACCTGATTATATTTGTGACCTGATATCAACATCCTCATCCTCTCGCAATCTACGCTCTGCTTCAGGGCTCACCTTGTATCAGCCCCGTTGCAAACTTAGCAGCATAGGAGGCAGGGCTTTCTCTTATCGTGCACCTAAATTGTGGAATGCTCTCCCCACAAACATCAGAAACGCCAGTTCCCTGGACTGTTTTAAGAAACTTCTTAAAACTCATCTTTTTATTATTGCTAGTAACTTATGAGGCCTTCATTTAATATGTATATTTTTATATGTATGTATACTTTTAATATGTATTATTATTATTAGACTAGAAATATATGTACTGTACATCATTTAATGCATTTAAAGCATACTTTGAAAAAATATACTAATACAACTAGTGGAAATTAATGGATTTTAATACACTTGTTCAAGTTCACAGAAGCAGCACTCAAAATATATAATTAAGAGTATTTTTAATGTATAACTTCTTATAATGCATATGATTTGGAAATAACACTTCTCCAATCCAGCTCTTTGAATCTGAAGCCGCCTTTCCACTGCACACGACAAGCGACAGACCGGAAGTCATTCATTTCCGATGGAGAGCAGTCCGGGAGCTGTGTTGAGTTCCGATCATCTCAGTATGTGGAAAATTCGGATCCGACTTGAGCTGCAGATTCGTTGAAATATTTGAACTCCTGCGACTAGACCGTATGCGACCGGCCGACCGAATATGATGTATTCCAGTGTTGTCCAAGCAGATACGTGTGCGCGAGATGAGATGTAGGACTTTATTTGGTTATTTTTTGAATTATAAAAAGTCTATATTAAAAAAAAAAACTTTTCTGTTCATAAATGTAAGTAAGAAAGTAATAAAAATATATATTTTTAATGTTGTCTCCACATTCCCTCCAATATTTTAGCGGTCTATGAGTTTCTAGTTTTCACTCCTTCATTAAACCATGTAAACGCACAGAGAATAAAGCCTCTTGCATTTGCTCTCCTTTATTTCGGACACAGTGAGAATCAGCTTCTCCCTCGTGGTGCACGACAACACTGAAAATACTGTGCGGCTGCCACAAGGGGGCGTATTTCGACAGTCGTGTCCAAATTTCGTGTGCAGTGGAAAGGTGGCTTGAGTCTTCCATAATACACTCACTTATTAATGATTCCTACTTGTCTTCCTCGTGATGAAGAGTAGGCAAAATCTGATATGTAGCGGGGAAAAAAAAAGAAGAACGTGTTTATCAGACGCTGGATTTAAACCGGGTTCATGATCGATCGTAGGGCTGTGCAATTAATCAAAAATCCGATTTCGATTTCGGCTTTTAACGATTATGAAAAACCATTAATCGAGATAAACGATTATTCCATCACGTACCGCCCCCTTTCCAGTTGTACACGTGTGAAAACTCTTTGCCTCTGCAAAGCTCAGTTCCACGTGAAAATGACTAAAAGCAAGTGCCGTAATGTAACTTTTGCAGCACGGGATGCGCATCATTCATATTTTTAAAAGCGCAAAAGAGCAGATGCTGTTGTGTGTGTGTGCGCTGCGCTTAGCCTCAGGCCGTACTCACACTAGGTACAGTTGCCTCGAACCGGGCCAAAGCACGCTTGTCCCCCCTCCCGTCTCCCCCGACGGCCCGCGCTCACACTACAAACGGGCTTCGGCACGCTCAGCAGCACAGTGGAGATTTCTCTATTATACCGTTTCAGTCGTTTGAGATGCCGTCAAATATTTCGCCAAACAGTCCTTAGAGATGCGGTGACACGCAGTCAGATATTTCGCCGAACAGATCTGCCACTTTTGGCACTCATAAACAATCATAAAGCGCTCGTGCTACAGGAATGAGGAGGTCTGCTGAAGGCGCGCAGCTGTCGTGCAGTGAGGGGTTTGCGTCTTTAATAAACGACGGCAGTTTGCATTCACTGAACAGTAAGAATGATTAATAAATCCATAACAGTCCCTTAAAAGTCACGTCTCGCTTTCAGTTTCAGGCTTTAGCGCGGTTTGCACTCACACACAAGCGTATCGCACCAAAGCCCAAGTGAACTGGGCTCAGCCACACCTCTTCCAACCGGGCCAGGGCCGGCCAAGTGAACCGTGCTTGAGCCCGATTAAGCGCACTCACACTTCTCAAACGATCCGGGAAACAGTCCTGGGCACGGTACGGATGGCATAGTGTGAGTAGGCCCTTAGGTACATCTATCCAACTGCTGGTTTACGCAACTTTCTAATCAGCCAATCACATGGCAGTAACTCAATGCATGTGGACAGGTAGCGCCGCGCTTAGCCTCAGACAGCAGAGCGCACACACACACACCTAACGGCATCTTAATGTGAGCGCTTTAATGGTCAAGTACATGCACATTTGTTTCCGAGCGCGGTGTTTAGTGATTATTCATATTAACCCTCATTTGTGTAATAAACAAACAAAGTTGAGAATCAAAAGACACGAGAAAGAGAAACCATATCAGAGCCGCACTATTTTTAAAGTGACAGCGTGCGGTATTCCTGCTGCTGCCGACTGTTTTTATTATTAATCAATAATAAAATCAAAAATACAGTGAAGATGCTAAAAGCGCAGTTTAAACATAACAGATTTAATAACTCATTTCTAATAACTGATTTCTTTTATCTTTGCTATGATGACAGCACATTATATTTTACTAGATGTTTTTTAAGATACTAGTATTCAGCTTAAAGTGACATTCAAAGGCTTAATTAGGGTAAATAGACAAGTCATTGTATAACAGTAGTTTCTTCTGCAGACAATCAAACATATATATTGCTTAAAGGGGCTAATAATATCGAGCTATTAAAATAGGTTTCAAAATATTAAAAACTGCTTTTACTCTAGCTGAAATGAAACAAATAAGCCTTTCTCCAGAAGAAAAAAATATTATAGTAAATGTAAAAAAAAACCTCTGTTAAACATCAATTGGGAAATATTTATATACAAAAATAAATTCACAGAAGGACGAATAATTTTGACTTCAACTGATAATCGTTTTGAATAATCGTGATTACAATTATGACCAAAATAATCGTGATTATGATTTTCCCATAATCGAGCAGCCCTAATCAATCGTGTCAAAACATGTTGCTATGCGCTTTACGAGCTACGCCACTCACAATGTGTCAATCTAACGGTGATGGGCAGGAATCGCTTGACTAGCTTATTCCAATGAGGTGCGCTATTAGCACTTAACTTAAATAGACACTCCAAAATTGCCCCCAAAATTTTGGTCGCAGACACACTTTGAGAGCCTTCCTGACTGAATGAATGAATCAAATATGCTGTTTTCCACCAAGGCAACCCAGGGGTGCCGAAATATAGATGGCTAAACTGGCATTGGGCAGGTTAAATGACCAAAAGAAAGACAGCCGTTGCAACACTTGGACAAAACGCACATTTTCAAAGCAGAATATCTGACTTTAGCATTGTTTTTCAGATAAACAAGAATGTTCTCTTAGCAGTTTATAAATATCTGCAAAAATATTGTATTTTTATGCTTTAGAAGAGTCAAAAACTTACATGCAGCACCTTCTAATGTGGCGATTTTGTAATGTAAGGACAGTCAGCCAGGCCAAGCGCTTCTGGTGAACTGAAAATTTAAAGTCTGTATGCATATAGCCCATTTATCCAAACAATGACATTGCAACTATGCAAATCAGTATGTTAACTCAGTGTTTACAGTGTAAAATATCAATTTATGCACACCAAGAATAAACTACTAAACTCATTGAGCGAAATGAAGCAGGACAACCCAGAAAATAAGTTTAAAATGACCCCAATTGAACAATTTTAAGTGCAAGAGCCCTTCAGACAGCATCTCAGATCCCTGTGACGTCACAGTCGACCACTTGTTCTCAAGTGGACATTTATTGTTCAAGTGTCATATTCACCGTCTCCCTCTTTATCCAGTGTTGCTGTATGCGGCAGCAGGCCAGCCTTTTAGCTCCAAATGTAAATTTTGTTTTAGTGCAATCTAATATATTACAAAGGCACAAAAGGTCACACGCTGCGGGATGCTGCTAATAATACAATCACAATAAATCACAGTGGAACTCGGTATTAAATCTGAGAGCGGCTTCATCAGACAGAATGTTCAGCTAATGTTGACGTAATACCTTCTGTCTCTTTCATAGGAGCTTTTAAAGGAGTAGTGTAGACCAAAAATGCATCACTGATCACTTGTTATTCAAGGACACTATGCTTTTACCATCGTGAAATGGAAACATCTAGAGTTTCAAATGATTTCTTTGCATTTAATCAGAGTTTGCTGCGACCAAAGGCTGATGCACTCAGCAATAAATGCCATTGGAGACTCGTTTTAACTTGTATCTTCAGGTGATTCAGTAAAAAGAAAAAAACATTTATATAAAAACATGCATGAATGATACAGAATAAGATCATGAGGGTTTATTAAGAAAGTCAATTTACTCTTAGAAATGGTTTCTAAGTAATTTACTAACTTAGAAATGGAAATGTGGATATGCAGTGAAAAAGAGTTTATGTCTTGTTTCTAGTCTAAATATCAAATTCTCAAATCAAGAAGCATTTTCTGAACAATCATAAAAAAATTGATTGTTTTCAGAAATGATAAGTCAAAATGAAATGAGTTTTTCCTTAAAACAGGCTAAACTATCTGCCAATATGGTAAGAAAATATAAACAAATAGGGTTGCACGGTTTACCGGTACTTTGGCAACACTGTGATAATATGGCACCAAAATACACTCAAAAAATGTTTGCTGTTTGTTCGAACTATTCTCTACTAAACTAAACTCTTGACTTTTTTGAGGGACAACTTTATAGTTTTTTGTTCAATTTACTTAAATTTGTAAAAACTAATATGTTAAATGAATTCTTTCATGATGCCCTAACTTAGATCGATTGTGTGGAACCCAGCATTTTTTTACAGTGCATTGGCGGTGCCTCTCATGTCTTTAAATGGTATTATCGTCTTTAACGGTTCTAAAATAGTTAATGTTGCATATGGAAAAGTCACTAAAATGCTCACACATTTGTGCCGACAAATAATCAATAGACCACTTTATTTTATTTTAATAGTCTGCATTAAGCAGCAAAACTAGAATTTGTGCCTTGTTTTCTGATGCTTCAGACAAACATCTGAATCAGTTCATTTCTGTTTCTGTGAATATGATTTAGCTACAATGACTGCATCAATCTTTTAAAAACAACAACTCACTAAAAGGAAATTTGGAATTACATTGAATTTTTATCTGATAAGACTGAAAAAAAAATGGCAACAGGAAACACAAAAAAAAAAAAAATCACTTCCTGTAACGAATTTCATTTGGAATAATTTTTATCTTAATTTTTATGTATTTTTGTTAGTCAATTAAACTAAATAAACAAAAAAATAATAATAATATTTTAGGACTGTTAAAAATGAAATATTCATTCATATTATATATTTTTATTTTTTTTAGTATTATAGTATTATAGTATTTCTTGGATTTCCTGGATTTGAGTTATTAAAAAAGAATTTATGTCTCATTTCTAGTCCAAATATCTACAAATTCCTGAATCAAGAATAATTTTCAGGACAATTAAAAAATGTTTTGTTTTGTTTTCATAAATAACATCAAAATTAAGTGAGTTTTTCCTTAAAACAAACAAAAATTATCTGCCAATATGGTAAGAAAAAATAGGGTTGCACAGTTTACCGGTACTTTTTTTAAAACTTTATTTTTTACTAGTCGAGAGAATGCTTCTTAATTTAAGATAACTGGACTAAAAACAAGACAAAACATCATGTTTTTTGCAGCGTGCATACTTTATTTATTTGCTTTTTTTTTTTTTTTAACAATTTACATCTTGTTTCTAGTTCAAATATCTAGAAATGCTTAAACTAAGAAGAATTTTCTGTACAATGGTCTTCTAGTTTTTTCCTAAAACAACCAAAACTATCGGCCAGAGGCGTAAGTAATATAAACTTATTTCAAACTCTGCTTGTTTTAAGGAAAAACGCACTTAATTTTGACTCATTTCTGAAAGCAAAACAATATGTTACTAGTCTAGAAAATGCTTCTTGATATAAGAAATCTCAGATATTTGAACTAAAAACAAGACATAAACATCTTGCGTGCAACTGAATTGAATTAATAAAAGGTTTAGGCTTTATTCTTGTCAAAACCATTCCTCAAGATTTTAATTAAAAGTCACCCATGAAGGTGCCCAAGAAAACACATCCGATATTAATCTGTCTGCATGTCTGAAAGCAAAGTGCATCGTTTTTTTTTTTTTTTTTTCACACTAGTCTGTCTTGAATTTGTCATTGGCTTGACACAGCAAGGTTGCACATTTCCTGGGTCTGAGTAACACAGTGTTCTCACGGGACTAAGATACGCTTCATTCAGGCCTTCGTGAGAGCCGCCGAGAACCAAACATAGTGCACATGAGAAAGCCATCGCCCACAGAAACATGGCAACATGACAACGTCTGCTTAAAATTCCAGCCCTCGCTCCGGGGATCCTGTGTTTAGACCCCAGAGCACCATTTACCTCAACACTGATGATCACAGGCTCGGAAAGTGTGTGATTAATGTTTACAAAAAACGTATAAATGGATGAAAACAGGAACTTAAATGGTTCGGGATATCAAAGTCTGATCCTTGCAATCTATTGTTCGACCACACATGGGGTGGTTTCTGTACACCGGGGTCAGAAATTGACCAAGAATTTCTTGTGGAAACATGTGGAAATTATATCTAAATCTGCATCCATCTCTCTTCTCAGTAGCTCGGTCAAAACGTCAAACAATTTTTCATCATTATAACCGATCCGTGTTTGCATCCATGTGAAAGCTTGGGTTTGTTGCATTTGTGTTTTATTTTAGGTTGATTCTGCACTGTCAAAAATAAATGTTCATTAACAGTTTCTGGATTGCATTATGGGACCTTGATCTCTGCTCTGTTGACTTTTAATGTGAAGAATTTAACTCTACAGCCTAACAAAAAGACATTTTAGTAGTTTGAAATTGTAGCTGCCGTCAGAAGCTTTTCTTTTATATTACACTCTATAAAGATACACTTTACAGTTAAAAGTCAATAAATAGTTCAAATGTTCAGAGTAATCATTAGACTAAATAACTAATGTATATTTGTTGTTAATGCATATTAATTCATTTAAAGTTATTTAACTAAAACTATAAAAGGGAGGGGGGGGACCTATTTCTTGTTATGTTTAGCTAGGGAATTATTATTATGTTGGCTTGAGAAAGCCAACATACTGTTATACTACTCTGTCCTTGAAAACAAACGTATCTCCTCCTAGGCTGTTCATGCCACAAGGCCCAAATGTGGTCAAAATGTGCCTTCTGCATTCAAGATTGTTGCTATATCTCCTCATGCCTATAAGACTTATTGTTTTTTTTTAATAAAAAATGTTAAATATTAAATTTTTATAATCCGAGCATATAAAAAAATTATACAAGCCCCAAATTTGGCCAAAAGCTGTATTTGGATGCGTTAGATTTTGTTGCTATATCTTTAAGGTTTATCAGACTTATAGTTTTCCAATAAATTATTTTTAAGCATTATTTTTCTCAAAATATGGCAAGCCATTTTTGACTTAAACTCCATATTTTTTTACTGATATGGCAAGCCATTTTTGCATGTATCACTTTCACACTTATTAAGCATTGTGTTTTCAAAAAATACGGCAAGCCATTTTTACATAATGTTCATTCTCTTAGTCCCTTTATTAATCAGGGGTCGCCACAACGGAATGAACCGCCAACTTATCCAGCATTTGTTTTACACAGTGAATGCCCACCCAGCCGCAACCCAACACCAGGAATACATAATGTTCAAGTCCAGTTTTTGACACTCATAAAGACTGTCAGAGAAACATCGGGGTTGATTAAGATCACTCATATTGCCAAGAAGCTTTGATGTATCATCACTAACCTGTCAAATGTCCCCATAGCAATAAAACAGTATAACCTAGCAACCATTTAAAAATAGCAATATCTTCACATCAGAACATCGTAGGGACCTGGGCATTGGCTTGTTTGACTCATGCTAGCAAATGGGACTTCCTGTGTACTATGCATGGTAACAATTATAATGGAAGGCAAGTGCTAATAACGATTAGCTACATGCTATGAATGATTATCTAAATGCAATAACATATGCTAGAAATGCCTACTAAGTATTAGCATTTGATCAAACATGTACACGAGCATTGCCGTTTAGCAACTGCGTAGCAACCACCAAACAATGCCATAATTGTTTTAGCAACTGCCTAGCAACCACTTAGCAACCGCCGCCGTGCTTCCTGCCAACAGCCATTCCCAGTCCTAGCGCAGTCACATTGGCTTTCTCAAGCCAAGATCAAAGTTTATCAATAAACTTTAGGTTCTAGTTTCATTGTTGCAATCAAGATATGCTTCCGATGCACTTCAAGTGGTACAGCCACAAGGTGCCGTGCTAATAAAGCGTTTGTAAGGATTAAGAAGTACAAAGAAGCTTGTTAAAGAGAAACTGCAACCCTTCAAGTTTATTCCTCTTGAGTTAAAGAGGCCAATGAGGTAAGTGTCGTATAGTGTTAACGTATGTGAACATGTATGATTATGTGTCCGTATGTTAATGTATAATTAGCCAATTAAGTGTATTTCTTTACATGTTGAATGTGCACTTTATCTTTTGGTTGTATGTATGTTGTTCATTACGTGCAACATCACCTTTAAAGGGTTAATTTAAGTTGTATTTTAATATTAATTATAGTAATTTAAGTTTATGTATTTCTTTTCGTAGTTCTGACAACGTTGTTGGGACATAAAGGAGTGCAAGGCTAGAATGTACAAGACATGCTAAAGACTCGTGTCCGAATAAATGTCAGTTAAAATCAAGAACGACTTGAGTCTTTGTTTCATCTCGAGGGGAGTAACAGAAATAATATAGTGTATAAGGACTGATATATAGAGAAATAAATGTGAATGTATGTACAGTACTGTCAGTTTATTACAGTTTTTGAAGCATAATATACACAAACCCAGACAAAATATCACTTTAAACTATTCAAAATGTTCATAAAAGCCACTTTATTTTTTTACTTTTTGAGGTTAAAAGTTGTTGGAAGAAAGATCAAGGCCCTATGATGCAATTCAAAAGCAGAAATATATGGGGAAAAACAAAAATGTGACTGCTAATTTACGGGTATTTTTAGTGTGTGGAGGGATATATTTTGAAACGACTTGCTCAAAAATAGAAGGACAAACATTATTAAATTTATTAAAATTATTATTAAGTCTCAGATTGATCTAAATGTAAAATTGTGAAGTATAAAGAACTAAAATAGTATTTATTTACTATTTAATATATACTCGATAAGATTTGTTTAACAGCTTTAGCCTAAAGGTATACATAACCACAAAGAAAAAACAAACTTTATTTTATGCCGATTCTGAAAAAAATAAATGTGCTGCAATTTTACAGTTATTTACTGCAACAACGCCCAGTAAAATAATAAAATATAAATAAAATAAAAATAAAAGTATTAATAAAATAATGATAAAATTGTGGGTCATTTTAAAACTTTTACAGTAACTTACTGCATATTAGAAACTTGCGGTAATCAAAATAATCAAGTACTGCAATTGTATATAAAAAAAAAGTAAATTATTTGGAATTTCTTAAAATCAATAGTGTGTGTGTGTGTGTGTGTGTGTGTGTGTGTGTGTGTGTGTGTGTGTGTGTGTGTGTGTTTTGAATGGTTAGAAAAATTACAAGGCGAAAACAAGAGTCCTCATTAACGATAAAAACTGCCCTTGAAAATCATTTCTGGGGGGCAAACAGCTTCTTTTTTCAAAGAAAAGTTCATTTCTGGCACCGCCGTACACCCACCATCTCTGCCGCAAAAAAATGAATATGTATGCAGCAGATCAGACAATAGCCAGTCATGTAATGATCTATAACAGGCTCTTGCCGCAAGACAGAGGAGGAGAATTTAAAAACCTGTCAGGGTCATTAGTGTAGTCCTGGAGCTGCGGGGGAAGACAGAGGCCGCTCCACATCATCCGACAGCAACTTTAAATGGGAGCTCATGTACATTTGCATCACTTTTCTGATGGCCTCTTGTGTGGGAGGCTGAAATCACCCTGTGCCCCTTCGCTTTCCCTCAGTAAAGCACCGTCAGATGAGCACACATGCATAAAAGTACCAAAAAGTTTGAATTAACACGTTGTTTTTACAGACAAGGCAGGATGTGCAACGAGATGAACCACCGGGGAACTAGAGTTTTTGTCTCGTTTCTAGTCTATTTATTCATTCATTCATTTTTTTGTTAGCTTAGTCCCATTATTAATCCGGGGTCGCCACAGTGGAATGAACCACCAACTTATCCAGCAAGTTTTTATGCAGCGGATGCCCTTCCAGCCAAACCCATCTCTGGGAAACATCCACACACACACACACTCATACAGTACGGACAATTTAGCCTACTCAATTCACCTGTACTGCATGTCTTTGGACTGTGGGAGAAACCGGTGCACCCAGAGAAAACCCACGCGAATGCAGGGAAAACATGCAAACTCCACACAGAAACGCCAAGTGAGCCGAGGTTCGAACCAGCGACCCAGTGACCTTCTTGCTGTAAGGCGACAGCACTACCAACTGCGCCACTGCTAGTCATTGCGCCACTTTCTAGTCCAAATATCTAAAAATTCTTAAATTAAACATTTTCTAGACAAGTACAAAGAAATATTGTTTTGTTCTCATAAATAAAAGTAAAATTTAGGTGTGTTTTTCCTTAAAACGAGCAAAATAATCTGTCTAGGGGGTAAGCAAAATAATCTTGTTTTAAAGCGAAAAACAGGATTTATTTACTCAGCCCATTGGTAGATTATTTTGCTTGTTTTAAGGAAAAACTCAATAAATAAATATATATATATATTTAAAAAAAAATTATAATTTTTTTTTTTTTTACCAAAAAATGCTTCTTGGTTTACGAGTTCAGAAATTTGGACTAGAAACTAGACAAAACTTTAAGAAAAGCTTCTTTTGCAGTGTGGGAACGTTTACGGAAAACTAAAGCTTTAACGTTTATAAAGCATTGTTATAAGACTATTTGACATGCACTTTTCATGATGTTGACAGAAAAGGTTTCTCTGAACGATTGGAAAGTTGTTCTTACTTGATGAACATTCTCAAAATGTTGAAAGAATCTTATTAAATTAAATTGCACATTAGTCTAGTCTAATTTGACTTACTTTCATCTCATTTCATTTCATCTCGGTTTATTTAGAGCAAATTAAATTTAGTTGATCAATGTGATACAATGCTATAAATGACTAATATATATATATATATATATATATATATATATATATATATATATATATATATATATATATATATATATATATATATATATATATATTATTCAGTTAGAGACAGTCATTTCTGGAACACACTTCCAATTAATTTAAGGTGTTACAAAGTATTCAACATTTAAATGCAAGGTAAAGAAATGTCTAAAAGCAAAGCAAGTATGTAATAATGTGCAATTCTTTTGTCTAACATTTAGAAAAATTCCTATTATACGTTTTATCCTTTTGTTGTATGTAACTTTACTGTTATTGTATGTGTGATGTGTTTTTTGATTTTAGGTTGCCTTTTAAAATCTGGCAGGGGGCAACAGATGAAAATGAGCCCTTGTGGCTAACTCTGGCATATTTACAGTTCTACAGTACTTTTGATTAATGAGCATTGTCCCTGTTAAATAAATAAATTTCAAATGTGAGGTGCGTTCATGTCACCTTTGTTGGCACAAGATAGCATTGTACCCTACTTTTGGTGAATGACCTTTATGTCAGAATGACATCAGGCATGACGTCAAACACGTGAAAATTGCAAACTTATTTGATTTCAAAAGCTTGATGTCCAATTGACATCCACACACACATACATGCCCGTTTGACTAAAATTATCAGAAATGTTTTGTTTATCTAAAAGCTTTAATAACAAATAACCAATTTACACTGGCTTTTGTGTCCCCATTATGCATGTAAACTACCTTGATGTCAAAACATTATTTGTATTGAATATTTGTATTATTTGTAATTTGAACGTTATTTGAAAATCGATTTGAAGACTGTTTTATTCAAACTTCTTAAAAGATTGATTATAAGACTGTCCATTATAGTTGAGTTTTGATGCCAATTTTAAAATCAAGGCATTCAACCTTGCCGGTTATTTTATGCCTTTTCTTCATGTCTTTTGACCTCAATGTGCTTTCTGGACTGGTTATAGAAAACCAAGAGCAAACATTTTGCATCAATTATGTTGTCATTGGAATTTCACAATAATTGATTTTGCATCCATGAGTTTCACCCACTGACCTATAATAAAACAAATAAGACTTTCTCCAGAAGAAAAAATATTATCAGACATACTGTGAAAATGTCCTTCCTCTGATAGACAGACAGATACCCTACAGAAAAATCCAGCTTAAACCAGCTTAGGCTGGTTGGCTGGGTTTAGCTGGTCGATCAGCCTGGTTCAAGAGGGGTTTTGGCCATTTCCAGCCTGGTCTTAGCTGGTCAGGCTGGGAGATGACCACCTAAAACCTAGATAGATAGATAGATAGATAGATAGATAGATAGATAGATAGATAGATAGATAGATAGATAGATAGATAGATAGATAGATAGATAGATAGATAGATAGATAGATAGATAGATAGATAGATAGATAGATAGATAGATAGATAGAATAGATAGATAGATAGATAGAATAGAATAGAATAGAATAGAATAGAATAGAATAGAATAGATATCGAATAGAATAGATAGAATAGAATAGAATAGATAGAATAGAATAGAATAGAATAGAATAGAATCGAATCGAATAGAATAGAATAGAATAGAATAGAATAGAATCGAATCGAATCGAATCGAATCGAATGGATTCGAATCGAATCGAATCGAATCGAATCGAATCGAATCGAATCGAATCGAATCGAATCGAATCGAATCGAATCGAATCGAATCAATCGAATCGAATCGAATCGAATCGAATCGAATCGAATCAATCGAATCGAATCGAATCGAATCGAATCGAATCGAATCGAATCGAATCGAATCGAATCGAATCGAATCGAATGGAATCGAATCGAATCGAATGGAATCGAATCGAATGGAATCAATCGAATCGAATCGAATCGAATCGAATCGAATCGAATCGAATCGAATCGAATCGAATCGAATCGAATCGAATCGAATCGAATCGAATCGAATCGAATCGAATCGAATCGAATCGAATCGAATCGAATCGAATCGAATCGAATCGAATCGAATCGAATCGAATCGAATCGAATGGAATCGAATCAATCGAATCGAATCGAATCGAATCGAATCGAATCAATCGAATCGAATCGAATCGAATCGAATCGAATCGAATCGAATCAATCGAATCGAATGGAATTGAATGGAATCGAATCGAATCCAATCGAATCGAATCGAATCGAATCGAATCGAATCGAATCGAATCGAATCGAATCGAATCGAATCGAATCGAATCGAATCGAATCGAATCGAATCGAATCGAATCGAATCGAATCGAATCGAATCGAATCGAATCGAATCGAATCGAATCGAATCGAATCGAATGGATTCGAATAGAATCGAATCGAATCGAATCGAATCGAATCGAATCGAATCGAATCGAATCGAATCGAATCGAATCGAATCGAATCGAATCGAATCGAATCGAATCGAATCGAATCGAATCGAATCGAATCGAATCGAATCGAATCGAATCGAATCGAATCGAATCGAATCGAATCGAATAGAATCGAATCGAATCGAATCGAATCGAATCGAATCGAATCGAATCGAATCGAATCGAATCGAATCGAATCGAATCGAATCGAATCGAATCGAATCGAATCGAATCGAATAGAATCGAATCGAATCGAATCGAATCGAATCGAATGGATTCGAATCGAATCGAATCGAATCGAATCGAATCGAATCGAATCGAATCGAATCGAATCAATCGAATGGAATCCAATCGAATCGAATCGAATCGAATCGAATCGAATCGAATCGAATCGAATCGAATCGAATCGAATCGAATCGAATCGAATCGAATCAAATCGAATCGAATCGAATCGAATCAAATAGAATCGAATCGAATCGAATCGAATCGAATCGAATCGAATCGAATCGAATCGAATCGAATCGAATCGAATCGAATCGAATCGAATCGAATCGAATCGAATCGAATCGAATCGAATCGAATCGAATCGAATCGAATCGAATCGAATCGAATCGAATGGAATGGAATCGAATGGAATCGAATGGAATGGAATCGAATCGAATCGAATCGAATCGAATCGAATCGAATCGAATCGAATCGAATCGAATCGAATCGAATCGAATCGAATCGAATCGAATCGAATCGAATCGAATCGAATCGAATCGAATCGAATCGAATCGAATCGAATCGAATCGAATCGAATCGAATCGAATCGAATCGAATCGAATCGAATCGAATCGAATCGAATCGAATCGAATCGAATCGAATCGAATCGAATCGAATCGAATCGAATCGAATCGAATCGAATCGAATCGAATCGAATCGAATCGAATCGAATCGAATCGAATCGAATCGAATCGAATCAATCGAATCGAATCGAATCGAATCGAATCGAATCGAATCGAATCGAATCGAATCGAATCGAATCGAATCGAATCGAATCGAATCGAATCGAATCGAATCGAATCGAATCGAATCGAATCGAATCGAATCAATCGAATCGAATCGAATCGAATCGAATCGAATCGAATCGAATCGAATCAATCGAATCGAATCGAATCAATCGAATCGAATCGAATCGAATGGAATCAATCGAATCGAATCGAATCGAATCGAATCGAATCGAATCAATGAATGGATCGAATCGAATGGAATCGAATCGAATCGAATCGAATCGAATCGAATCGAATCGAATCGAATCGAATCGAATCGAATCGAATCGAATCGAATCGAATCGAATCGAATCAATCGAATCGAATCGAATCGAATCGAATCGAATCGAATCGAATCGAATCGAATCGAATCGAATCGAATCGAATCGAATCGAATCGAATCGAATCGAATCGAATCGAATCGAATCGAATCGAATCGAATCGAATCGAATCGAATCGAATCGAATCGAATCGAATCGAATCGAATCGAATCGAATCGAATCGAATCGAATCGAATCGAATCGAATCGAATCAATCGAATCAATCGAATCGAATCGAATCGAATCGAATCGAATCGAATCGAATCGAATCGAATCGAATCGAATCGAATCGAATCGAATCGAATCGAATCGAATCGAATCGAATCGAATCGAATCGAATCGAATCGAATCGAATCGAATCGAATCGAATCGAATCGAATCGAATCGAATCGAATCGAATCGAATCGAATCGAATCGAATCGAATCGAATCGAATCGAATCGAATCGAATCGAATCGAATCGAATCGAATCGAATCGAATCGAATCGAATCGAATCGAATCGAATCGAATCGAATCGAATCGAATCGAATCGAATCGAATCGAATCGGAATCGAATCGAATCGAATCGAATCGAATCGAATCGAATCGAATCGAATCGAATCGAATCGAATCGAATCGAATCGAATCGAATCGAATCGAATCGAATCAATCGAATCAATCGAATCGAATCGAATCGAATCGAATCGAATCGAATCGAATCGAATCGAATCGAATCGAATCGAATCGAATCGAATCGAATCGAATCGAATCGAATCGAATCGAATCGAATCGAATCGAATCGAATCGAATCGAATCGAATCGAATCGAATCGAATCGAATCGAATCGAATCGAATCGAATCGAATCGAATCGAATCGAATCGAATCGAATCGAATCGAATCGAATCGAATCGAATCGAATCGAATCGAATCGAATCGAATCGAATCGAATCGAATCGAATCGAATCGAATCGAATCGAATCGAATCGAATCGAATCGAATCGAATCGAATCGAATCGAATCGAATCGAATCGAATCGAATCGAATCGAATCGAATCGAATCGAATCGAATCGAATCGAATCGAATCGAATCGAATCGAATCGAATCGAATCGAATCGAATCGAATCGAATCGAATCGAATCGAATCGAATCGAATCGAATCGAATCGAATCGAATCGAATCGAATCGAATCGAATCGAATCGAATCGAATCGAATCGAATCGAATCGAATCGAATCGAATCGAATCGAATCGAATCGAATCGAATCGAATCGAATCGAATCGAATCGAATCGAATCGAATCGAATCGAATCGAATCGAATCGAATCGAATCGAATCGAATCGAATCAATCGAATCGAATCGAATCGAATCGAATCGAATCGAATCGAATCGAATCGAATCGAATCGAATCGAATCGAATCGAATCGAATCGAATCGAATCGAATCGAATCGAATCGAATCGAATCGAATCGAATCGAATCGAATCGAATCGAATCGAATCGAATCGAATCGAATCGAATCGAATCGAATCGAATCGAATCGAATCGAATCGAATCGAATCGAATCGAATCGAATCGAATCGAATCGAATCGAATCGAATCGAATCGAATCGAATCGAATCGAATCGAATCGAATCGAATCGAATCGAATCGAATCGAATCGAATCGAATCGAATCGAATCGAATCGAATCGAATCGAATCGAATCGAATCGAATCGAATCGAATCGAATCGAATCGAATCGAATCGAATCGAATCGAATCGAATCGAATCGAATCGAATCGAATCGAATCGAATCGAATCGAATCGAATCGAATCGAATCGAATCGAATCGAATCGAATCGAATCGAATCGAATCGAATCGAATCGAATCGAATCGAATCGAATCGAATCGAATCGAATCGAATCGAATCGAATCGAATCGAATCGAATCGAATCGAATCGAATCGAATCGAATCGAATCGAATCGAATCGAATCGAATCGAATCGAATCGAATCGAATCGAATCGAATCGAATCGAATCGAATCGAATCGAATCGAATCGAATCGAATCGAATCGAATCGAATCGAATCGAATCGAATCGAATCGAATCGAATCGAATCGAATCGAATCGAATCGAATCGAATCGAATCGAATCGAATCGAATCGAATCGAATCGAATCGAATCGAATCGAATCGAATCGAATCGAATCGAATCGAATCGAATCGAATCGAATCGAATCGAATCGAATCGAATCGAATCGAATCAAATCAATCGAATCGAATCGAATCGAATCGAATCGAATCGAATCGAATCGAATCGAATCGAATCGAATCGAATCGAATCGAATCGAATCGAATCGAATCGAATCGAATCGAATCGAATCGAATCGAATCGAATCGAATCGAATCGAATCGAATCGAATCGAATCGAATCGAATCGAATCGAATCGAATCGAATCGAATCGAATCGAATCGAATCGAATCGAATCGAATCGAATACAATCGAATCGAATCGAATCGAATCGAATCGAATCGAATCGAATCGAATCGAATCGAATCGAATCGAATCGAATCGAATCGAATCGAATCGAATCGAATCGAATCGAATCGAATCGAATCGAATCGAATCGAATCGAATCGAATCGAATCGAATCGAATCGAATCGAATCGAATCAAATCGAATCGAATCGAATCGAATCGAATCGAATCGAATCGAATCGAATCGAATCGAATCGAATCGAATCGAATCGAATCGAATCGAATCGAATCGAATCGAATCGAATCGAATCGAATCGAATCGAATCGAATCGAATCGAATCGAATCGAATCGAATCGAATCGAATCGAATCGAATCGAATCGAATCGAATCGAATCGAATCGAATCGAATCGAATCGAATCGAATCGAATCGAATCGAATCGAATCGAATCGAATCGAATCGAATCGAATCGAATCGAATCGAATCGAATCGAATCGAATCGAATCGAATCGAATCGAATCGAATCGAATCGAATCGAATCGAATCGAATCGAATCGAATCGAATCGAATCGAATCGAATCGAATCGAATCGAATCGAATCGAATCGAATCGAATCGAATCGAATCGAATCGAATCGAATCGAATCGAATCGAATCGAATCGAATCGAATCGAATCGAATCGAATCGAATCGAATCGAATCGAATCGAATCGAATCGAATCGAATCGAATCGAATCGAATCGAATCGAATCGAATCGAATCGAATCGAATCGAATCGAATCGAATCGAATCGAATCGAATCGAATCGAATCGAATCGAATCGAATCGAATCGAATCGAATCGAATCGAATCGAATCGAATCGAATCGAATCGAATCGAATCGAATCGAATCGAATCGAATCGAATCGAATCGAATCGAATCGAATCGAATCGAATCGAATCGAATCGAATCGAATCGAATCGAATCGAATCGAATCGAATCGAATCGAATCGAATCGAATCGAATCGAATCGAATCGAATCGAATCGAATCGAATCGAATCGAATCGAATCGAATCGAATCGAATCGAATCGAATCGAATCGAATCGAATCGAATCGAATCGAATCGAATCGAATCGAATCGAATCGAATCGAATCGAATCGAATCGAATCGAATCGAATCGAATCGAATCGAATCGAATCGAATCGAATCGAATCGAATCGAATCGAATCGAATCGAATCGAATCGAATCGAATCGAATCGAATCGAATCGAATCGAATCGAATCGAATCGAATCGAATCGAATCGAATCGAATCGAATCGAATCGAATCGAATCGAATCGAATCGAATCGAATCGAATCGAATCGAATCGAATCGAATCGAATCGAATCGAATCGAATCGAATCGAATCGAATCGAATCGAATCGAATCGAATCGAATCGAATCGAATCGAATCGAATCGAATCGAATCGAATCGAATCGAATCGAATCGAATCGAATCGAATCGAATCGAATCGAATCGAATCGAATCGAATCGAATCGAATCGAATCGAATCGAATCGAATCGAATCGAATCGAATCGAATCGAATCGAATCGAATCGAATCGAATCGAATCGAATCGAATCGAATCGAATCGAATCGAATCGAATCGAATCGAATCGAATCGAATCGAATCGAATCGAATCGAATCGAATCGAATCGAATCGAATCGAATCGAATCGAATCGAATCGAATCGAATCGAATCGAATCGAATCGAATCGAATCGAATCGAATCGAATCGAATCGAATCGAATCGAATCGAATCGAATCGAATCGAATCGAATCGAATCGAATCGAATCGAATCGAATCGAAGAATAGAATCGAAGATCGAATAGAATAGAATAGAATAGAATAGAATAGAATAGAATAGAATAGAATAGAATAGAATAGAATAGAATAGAATCGAAGATAGATCGAATCGAAGATAGAATCGAAGATCGAAATAGATAGATAGAATAGAATAGATAGATAGATAGATAGATAGATAGATAGATAGATAGATAGATAGATAGATAGATAGATAGATAGATAGATAGATAGATAGATAGATAGATAGATAGATAGATAGATAGATAGATAGATAGATAGATAGATAGATAGATAGATAGATAGATAGATAGATAGATAGATAGATAGATAGATAGATAGATAGATAGATAGATAGATAGATAGATAGATAGATAGATAGATAGATAGATAGATAGATAGATAGATTAGATTCACCTATGCCAGGTGCCGTGTGTAGTCCACATATAGGGCGGATTGGTACTAGATTGAATATTTTCCCACCTTTTTGCTGGGCGTACCAATATAATGAACCAATATAGTGCCAGGTAAATGTATTTTTAAATCAATTTATTTTTAATAACAATAAGTATTATTTTTATTTAATACAAACTTTTACACTATTTAATTTAAAGAATCAAATCCCCTGTAATTCTCACCCTGCTAACAACAATACTCTTGTAATTTTATAATGTTATTGCTGAATGTTCACTTTTAAAATTGTTGATGTTGTCATAAAGTTGTTGCAAGACCTAAAATAACATTTTAGCATAGTAAAAAACACTGAAAAAACAAAGTCTCACAAAAATTTAAAGACAATTATTTCCTAAATGGGAAAAATATGTAGACATGCAGTAATAAATATGCTTTTTTATCATCATCATGTTATATGGACAAATCACTCATAGCATTTCATAAAGGGCACGAAAATATAAGCTCATGGACATGCTAAACTTCATCATGATCCTGAAGTGAACGAGATGCACTGCTTTTTTGCTGTCCAACACCTCCTCCTGCTGTTCTACTGTGGACATAACATTCAAAGGTTGAACACTTTGGTTGTTGTATTTCTTCAGGATATACTGTATGGGCCTACTCAGTGTATAATATTCGCTTTCTGTACGTTATATTTACAGATGATAGAGTGCGGTATGTACAACAACGCATTAGCATTAGCTGACAACGCCCAAACTCTTCTCCACAAAGCTGTTGTGAAGATACAGCACTAAAGTTCTCCACTTAATAAGGGATAAGAGTAAAGCAAGTTTCAGAACTAGGAGAAAAGCGTTAGGAAAACGTTATAATATCACAACGCAGGGAGGAAAAACAGAGATACTAACCGCAAATTGATCTCCATTTTCCGCGAGAGCTTTGCATCCTCTTGCTTGCTTTGTAGCACCATGCTTGTTTTGAGTGCGGTGGGAGCGACTAGAGCAATCAACCAATCAGAGAGTGAGCTCACTCAGTGACACGCCTATCGTGTGATACAAGAGATTTAATTTCATTCAAGCCAAATTCGCCAATAATGTCACGTAAAGCATAAATATAGGCTGTTTTGCACATATAATTGGTAATTCGTGGATTTGTAGCAATTAATAAATGAATAATTTAAACCATTTAATAGACTATTTGTATTATTAACATGGGGAATAGGGTATATGCCGAGCAAGTGTTGTTCTAATACTGATAAACTTCCGGTGACTGGTTATTGTGAGTTTTTTTCTCTTATACGATTCCTTTTACAGCATCGATGTTGTAATGTAATTCAAACACAATCAATTAAACAGACTTTGGCATTCATTTAGTTGCTCAAGACAAAAAGCTGTTTGCTCGCAAGCGCCCGTCAGATATGGCAGTCAGGCGCAGAAGCTCCATTGTATATACTGGGGTAAAATAATGCTCATATTTTAAAGACATGGTGCAGAAAATGTAATTTAATGCAGTGCTTCTTGTACAATCTGGGACCCACTTTATATATCACTCAGCCAGTGGAGATCGCTGATTTTTAAAGAAAACAGACCTTAAACGCACCGATTTTGCATTGGCATATAGTTCACCGGAAGCGGTTAACCCAGATTACTGGCAAATTAAAAGTCCTATTAGCATACTGCATAAACCCTATTGTTCGGTAAAGTCTAGATCGGATATGCGGCCGGCCGGAAGTGCGATATGCACATTAATAAAGCAGCATTTTGTTATGACACTGTATAACAATAATTCATATTTTTACAGTACTGTGAGGGTTGGATTTAGGGTTGGGGGTAGGCGTTAAAAAATACATTTTATTGGGTAATTTAATAGATAACATAACTAATACTCAGTACAACAACTGTTTTTACATTACTGTGACGGTTGGGTTTAGGGTTGGGGTGGGGGTAGACGTTGATAAAATACAACAAATGAAAAATTTGATAAATAATAGAAATAATTTGCGTTAACTTCCGGCCGCAAACGTATCCGCTCTAGCAACAACCCTATTGTTCCTATGTTTATTTAATTTTTTAAAATTGTTTACACACAGTTACTTGTATTTCAGACACAATGACTACAACATGTAACTGATGCACCAACCCCCTGAACCAATTATGCTAAACTACAAGTACAATTCCTGCTTTACACTCAAATTGCAGGTTTAAAACACACTTTTTTTTTCAAAGCACTACACACAATTGTCTGTATTTGGCACAATTTTCATGCAGAAAAACTCTTGTTTTTACAAGGAACGCACTGTCATTCACAATTGTAAAGTTAGTTGCCCTACTTAGCATACTAACTCATCACATGGGTAAACACCTGTTACACATAATTGCTATTCAGAAATCAGAGCTCATCTGGTTCATAACTGGTTCACTGCCCACCCACGTTTTTTAGTTGTTTTTCTCCCTCCATATTCTCCATTCCTCAATCCTATTGAGGATTTTTTTTTCTGCCTGGGGATGGAAAGTCTATGACTAAAATCCACACTTTTTTTTTTACTGTAACTGTATTGTGTAAATACTTCTGTTGATGGCATATGTAGACCACGTTATGTGCATCTTTGTGTTGGTTGGGATGAACACTGTGTACACTGTTTTTGTGAGAAAAATATAGTAAACTATATTTGGTACCATGTATTTGTGTGTTTTGTATGAAAACAATATTCTGAAATATTTTACAATGCAATTATGTAGGCCCATGTACTGTCTGTAGTAAGTGTAACACTGAACAAAAAAAGGGCTAAGTACAGTAAGTCATTATGATGAATGGAGAAGAAGTGATCATAGTGTTTTACAGCTGCAACTGTCTGTCTGTCTTTTTGGGGAGGCCAGTGAGGACTCCATTACAGTAATCCACCCTGCTGCTGATAAAAGCATGAACAAGTTTCTCTAAGTCCTCACTGAAGACAAAACATCTGATTCTTTTATGTTGTTTGACCCTTAGAGCCAAGGTACGCACTCACCTTGAGAATCTCATCTCGATTCCCAAACGCAATGATTTCAGTTTTTTCTTTGTTTAACTGAAGAGTTTTGACACATCTAACTGTTCATTTCATCAAATGGAAATGTATGTAAATGTAAACTTGCTAACGAAGGTTCAGCAGCGGGGCCACGCCTCACTTTGTCTCCTTAACCAATCACCTACTCCCTAAAACATATTTAAGGCAGACCAGCCCTCTAGCACTCTTCTTCTCGTTCTCTCGAACCCTTCCTCTATTTTCTCACTTCCCATTAACCCACATAGCAAAATTTCTCTGGCCCAGCTCTGGCCCAGACAATCAGGTTTTGCTTGGCCCACATGCCGCAGTGAATTACGGTACATGACTGGACCAAATCTGGCTTCCAGACAAGGGCCAAACACAGACCATATCTGGGCCAAGTCTCAGCCAAGTTAATAACTCATAACTGGGCCTGAACTGGGCCAGATAGGTTGGTGTGTCACGATTGCAACGAAATTGATAAACCCATGGAGTGATGCGCTTTAGGCACACTATGGGCACGCTTTTTCTCAAAGTGACCTGATTGGTAGAATTTTTTTTCTTTACTCAAAAATAATTTTAGTGTATTTTAAATGTGGGTCAAGACTGGCCAAACTCACTTGGCCCACTTATCAAATTTTTAAATCTGGCCCAAATCTTGTGTGCCGCCTTAAAAACGGTGCCACCTCTGCCATGGGCCATGTTTGGCCCGGGCCATGTTTGGCCCACATGCTGTATGCCAGTGCCGGATGAATGCCTGCTGTGCCAGCTTTTTGCCAAATCTGGGCCAGAATTCTTTGCTACTAGGGAATGCTCTCTTCACTCCTAGGTTGAATTTGGGGGGGGATTGACTATCAAAATATTAGAGACGGTACCCCCCACCTTGTTCACTGTTTATCCTCTTACTTCCCTTCCCCTTCATCCCACTGTTCCCTTTACCATCCCTTTCATCCCTACAATAAAATTCTAGCTCCGAGTGTGGTGTGGTCCATGCTGGTGAATGCATTGGCAGGAGGTGTCAATGGGGCTGAAGTCAGTAAGGCCAAGTAGATTTGAGTGTCATCAGCATAGCTGTGGTAGATTTGGTTCTTTCTCATTATTCGGCTCAGTGGGAGCATATAAAGGTTGAACAGGAGAGGTGCCAGAATTAAACCTTGTGGGACTCCATAATTTACCCCAGTTATGCAGTATGTTACTTTGAAAATGATCATATTTTACAGTAAAGATATACATACAATTCTGTGAACATATACAGCGAGATAAATAGTGCTGTAAATGTAAATAAAGTATTTTTGCTGTAATTGATTAACAGTATAAGAACTGCTGCCAGTATGTTACTGTAGATTCTAGTATATAATACAGAATTATTCGTCCATTTATTTTCATTTTGGCTTAATCCCTTTATTAATCTGGGGTCGCCACAACGGAATGAACCACCAACTTATTAAGCATTTGTTTAACAGTATGCAGTGGATGCCCCTCCAGCTGCAACCCATCACTGGGAAACATCCATACACACTCATTCACACACATATATACGGACAATTTAGCCTATCCAATTCACCTATAGCACATATCTTTGGAATGTATAGGGGAAACCGGAGCACCCAGAGGAAACTCACGCCAACACGGGGATAACATGCAACCTCCACACAGAAACGGCAACTGACTCAGCCGAGGCTCAAACCAGCAACCTTCTTGCTGTGAGGAGAATGTGCTTCCCACTCCACATAATACAGAATTAATTGTGTCTTAATACAAATGGTGTCAATACATCTGATAAGGCAAATATACCAGCACTATGTATGCATGGGAAATAATTAGACAGGCTTTCGTTCACAACTGCATTTTATTGTAACAATCAAACCCATGAAGAATGACGAATCCTGTACATATCTTCCCTGACAAATGTTCAGCTTTGTCATAACAACACTCACGGACATCCATCAAGAACTGTACCACTTGGTGAACAGGCAGGCAAGTCGATGTAGTATAAAAATAAAGCAGAGCGTGAGGGGAAAAAACAACAACAACAACAACAACAACAACAACATTGTGACCTGTTTAATTAAGAGTAACGCTGACCATCAACCTCATAATAACACATGATGGACGATCCGCTTGAGGGACTAAAGTCGCTGCAACCTTCAAAATGTCCTCACGGTAAAAGTTGGTTCTGGTGTGGGAGGGATGGAGGGGTGTGTAGCTGCCCGGTAGGATGGATGTGATAACACGGGGACCGGTCGAACCGTTAAAATAAAACCCTTATTATTATTATTTCCCTTTCTGTCTAGGGATATGTTATTCGTATGCATATATATGATTATAGTTTTTCTAATGAGTGTGTGTTTTTAAGGATCTGTGTGTGATCGTTTGGATTTTCTTGTACTGTCAGTTTAAGCAATTCATTCATTCTCCTTCAGCTTAGTCCCTTATTTATCAGGGGTTGCCACAGAATGAACCGACAACTATTCTGGCATATGTTTTACACAGCGGATGCCCTTTCAGCTGCAACCCAGTACTTGGAAACACCTATAAAATCTCGCATTCACACACAATGTTTTAGTTCATCCTATTGCGCATGGTACTGTGGGGGAAACCAGGGCACTCGGACGACACCCACGCTAACACAGGGAGAACATGCAAACTCCACACAGAAATGCCAACTGGCCCAATCGGGACTCGAACCAGCGACCTTTTGTCTGTTAGGCAACAGTACTAACCACTGAGCCACCGTGCCACCCCAGTAATTTAAAAGAGGAAGAGAGAAAATAAATCCAACACGGCACCATTGTCTCAAATAATCAGCATCTATGCAGTAAGAGCGAGACCGGCGCTATGGTAACCCTCATCACCGTAAACCGAAATGAAAGGGTGAAAAGAGCAGGGGACTCTTTTATAAAACTTTGTATCTAGAATTCTTCCAATAGAGTGAAGGGACACCAGGATATATTCTTAATTTATTTATTAATGATTATACACTTCAAAAATATTTTGCTGCCTGTTCAAACTACTTATTTAAAATGAGTTGAAACAACTCAATTCTTTAGTTTTTTGGGACAACCTAATTGTTCTATGTTCAATCAACTTAAAATTGTAAAAACCATTGAGTTAACTTAATCGGTTTATGTTGGGACAACAAGAAGGTATTGTGTGGAACACTGCATGGCTCATATGATGATTTAAAGTACATGACGCTTGCTGCTCGTTTAAAACACTTATTTAAAATGTGTTGAAACAACACAATTATTAAGTTTTTTTTTTTTGGACCAACTTGATTGTTTTATGTTCAATCTACTTAAATTTGTAAAAAATAAAAATGGAAGGAATTGTGTGGAACACAATTTTTTTTTTACAGTTAATTCATCCAAAAATAAAAAAAAAATTACTCAATATTTATTCACCCTCAATTGGTTCTAAACCTTTAAGAGTTTATTTCATTTTGTTGAAGACAAAAGAAGATATTTTGAAGAACGTTTGAACCCTGTAACCACTCACTTCCACAGTAGGAAAAACACATACTGGTTACAGGTTTTCAGCATTTTTCAAAATATCCTCTTTTGTAGTTCTGTCAACAGAAGAAAGAACCTCAAACAGGTTTGCAACAATTGATTGATGAGCAAATAATGACAGAATATTCATTTTTGGGTGAACTATCCCTTTAAGTCAATATCTAAAGTCCCCATGAAATCAAAACAAGGTTTGTTTTAGATGTTACTAAGAATATCTAAAGTAAAACTCGCATTAAGAAGAAATCAATAGACAAAGCCTGCAGTTCCGCCTAAATGTATGAACATTTTTTTTTTGACATTAGCCCCTTTCACACAGTGATACCGGTAAATATCCGATAAATTTCCGGAACAACTTTACCAGTAAATTAATAAAAGCGCTTTTTTTTTCCGGAAAAGAGCTTTTACACATCCATTCCAAAATAACAGTAAATACTGACATTACTAACGAGAGATGACCTCTAAACGGCTGCACTTGAATTTGTAAACATTTGACAACATTAAAAACTCAGTGGATGGATCAGTATTGTGAACAACTTTCATGAAAATATAGAGGAACACTTTCGTATGTCGAGATGTACATGATGTGTGTGTGTGTGTGTGCGCATGCAGTCACGGTCTGCTTCACGGGCACACGCGACACGTCAAGAAACTGAAGGAAGCAGAGCTTGAAGGTAAACAAACAACAGCTTATCATAAGCATCTAATCGATAATTATTTCTGCAGTTGTCATTAAGAAGGAACATATAAACGTTATCTGACTAACATCCAGCAGCTAAATGTTTCTGGAATAATGTTCAAAGACTTTTATTTTCATAAACCGCGCGGACGTGAATGCGTCTGACTGTTCTGATTGGCTAAAGTAGATGTCTTACGTGAGCACGTTCTAGATGTGCACATGCTCTTTCCGGCAATCTCCCTTCTGCGTTCACACAGCGCAGCATTCCGGCAAATTACCGGTAATGTTACAACTTCTCTTTGCGGAAAATAGCCAGAACGAATTTACCAGTATTTTCAAAAAGGACCTGATCACACATACAGACTTTCCGGAAAATGAAGGTCTGTATGTGTGAAAGGGGCTAAAACCTCATACTTGACTTTCTGATCAAATCTTCAGACCAATCAAATTCTCTCTAGTATCTAACATTCCCCGCCTCCTTCAAGATGCTATGGCTATAAGTGCTTGAGGTCAACCACTCACACTGGCAGAAGAGGTAATGAAAACGAAATGCTATTGGCTGTCTTTTAAAAGTGAGAGGCTCCTGTAATAACCACCCTTTTTTCCATGTTTCAATTTAAATTATGTCAGGCATTGAACAAAATTAAACTTTTTAAAGCATTTTAAATGACCTTTAATATGTTTACTTGAGAGTGACTTACACTTGGGCTCATTCTCCTGTCTAGTTTGTATTTTATAGAACAAACATTTGAGCGGGAATTGGCGTACTCACGTTTCCACCCACGTTTATAAATGAGACCCCTGCTCTCTCTGGATCTTCAGAGCTT